>NC_057798.1:782739799-782742532 GCF_018294505.1 Triticum aestivum
ATTCAGTCGACTGAAGTGTAGCTAAATCGGAGCAGCATCGCAAGCAAGATCAAGAACGAGAGCAGCAGCACGAGCAAGAGCAATAGCAATAGCAAGAGCAGACCAGACAAGGGACTGAAAGCTAGAGCAGAGCAGCAGCACGAGCGAGAGCTAAACAGAAGCAACTCCTACTGATGTGGACGTCGCCGCCGAGGGAACACCGCCGTGGAGGAAGTGGCCGGCGACACCGCCGTGGATGGAGCCGCGCCGTGTCGGCTCGGGACCGAGCGCCAGCAGCACCATGAGATCGAATCAAGAAGAAAATGCGGCGATTAGTGTACAACCTCTTTGGTGGTGTCGATTAGGCCGCAGCTTCATCCGAGGAAAAGGCGATGATGATGCTCTTCCCGTGGTGCAGGTGAAGATGGCGGTGTGGGAATGGAGGTGGCGCAAAAGACGAGGGGAATGTTGGGGCAGCTCCTTGGAGGTGGAGGACGGGGTGGCTGAACCGGCGGGACCACAGGATCGACGACAGATCCTCATCCAGTATGGTGGATGAGGGACGTCAAGGTGTTGCTATGGACGACGTTGTCGGGGAAGAGGATCCGGCTGGGTGGCGGGCGGAGCAGGGTGTGGGGCTTCGTCGCAGGTTTTCACGGCCTCGGTGTACGAATGGGTGGGAGGATGGGATGGCAGTGGGGAACCATGGCTTAGGGACGCGCTTGTCTGAAATGTGGGGCAAGTTACGAAAGTACCCCCACCGATTTGAGGCGGTTCTTTCGGTTCAGGGCTACCACGGGCATTTCGCGTGTCGGGATTTCACAGGAGATGGGAGTTTTCGCGCGTGTTGTAATTTCGGAATAGCAAGGTGCGGGTTGAGATGGAGGGAGTTGTCGGAGCACGACGAGACAAAGATATATCTTAAATATTTTGGCCTAACAAGCCGCGGGTTGAAATTTCCGGACAAACCTAACGTGTACTGTACCATATCAATGCCCACTATAAATGTCATTCAAAACTTTGAATTCATGTTATGTTCAATTAGAATATTTCGCTACGTGTATAATGCATGCAACCTACAACTCAAATGAACGTTTTAGTGCATTCCAAACGTATATACTACCGCTTCAATATGAACTAAATTTGAATTCGTTTCTCTATTTGAATAAGATCTATAGTAATGATTGTTGTGAAGTCAAAGCATTTGAATTCATTTCTCTGTTTTAATAAGATATACAATCATCATTGTTGTCAAGTTAAACCATCGTTTGTGCATTATCTTCACAGCACACCACATGATTAGTCTTGAGTTACATATGAACTATGTGTACTATATGAACTCGAACTCGATTTTTTGAATCCACTTTATGTTGATTTCAAATCACATTACATTTCTAGCTCTAGCTAGAGCTTCATAATCTAAACCATGTCTCAGATGTATAATGTGTTTATCACATTATGTATGGTGCCCCGCCCCCTACGCCTACAAGTATTTAGATGTGAGTTGCAAACACCACACATTACCACAAATTCAAATAAAATGTTAGAATGTTCGATATATAGTATTGTTTAGATTGTTCGATATTTAGTTGTAAGCTGCAAACGCCACACATTATCACAAATTCAAATAAAATGTGAGATTGTTTGATGTATAGTATGGTTTAGATTGTTCGACATTTAGCTGTGAGTTGCAAACGCCATGCATTATCACATTATGGTATAACATGTGCATGACACGTGTATCACCGCTATATTCATGCATGCATATGTTTAAAACACTATGATCGCCTATTCAAATATATGAATCCGCTTTCATATCAAATTATGATCTTTGTTAGTCTCTTACACGCACACAATCCTCTAATCTTTGTAGCTACCACTAACTTTCTCTCGTGCATGCACACGCCCTCCTCGCCCTCCCCATCCCTCGGCATTCTATCCACCGGGCACATTCATTTTTTTCTTTAGGTCATTCTCCCAGAGTCTCCACAACTCCTTTCCAACACATACCGATCGATAAACCTCTCCAGCGATGCCTGCCTACAACATACACACGCACCTTCAATCTCCTCCTTTATGTGTCCTTGCCTCGTGTCTCTCATACGGTCACACACACGTGTAAACTCTCGCCCATCTTTTCATCCATCTCACAACCGCACACTCCTCCCCCTATCTAGCTAGTAGCTGGGCCTCTCACACCACCTCCTAGCTCCATTCTCTCTGTCTATCCGTCTCGTTGGGCCTTATTTACCTCTAACAAATGGACATACACCGACCGATCTCTCGCTATAAATATAGCTAGCTAGGTCCTTATAACTCGTTTTTACCCACGCGTCGATCGATCTACCTCATTAGTTATGTCTCTCCCTTCCTCCGACAAACAACAATTAATCTATCGATCTAGTTAGGTTTGCTCACCAAACACATGGTTCCCCTTCATCATCCATGGATGCGTCCCGACAGATCTATCACACACAAGCACACACAGAAACACATCCCCACTCTTATTGATAACATTGCAGTTCCACCCTCAGTTTGTCTAGTAGGCCTCTCCCACCATCTTCGAGAAGCAACTCCATCACCCATCCAACACTCTACCCCTCTCCCTCCCTCTTCCTCCCTCTCTCTCTCCTCTCTCTCTCTCTCTCTCTCTCTCTCTCTATCCCATCATATTTCCCATCCTTCAGTTATGTATGGATGTCGACCAATCTCCCTCAAGACATAGCTGGGTCTCTCCTTCTCAACACATATACG
>NC_057798.1:782742828-782869114 GCF_018294505.1 Triticum aestivum
CCTATATCTTTGACTTGCACACACACGCAATTTCGATGGCTCTTTTCATCGACCTCGCACCCACCCACTTGATTCTCTCTTCGACTCTATCGATATCTATGACCCCTCCCTCTCTTCTCGTGGGTTGACCGACCCTCTATATATGATATGGATAGGCCTCCATTTCACACACATTGCATGCAAAATTTTGTTTGAGATGTGATCGACACATATTCCCACAAATACATTCACGAAATCAACCCCCCCCCCCAAAACACTCACAAACGCGGTTTGTATCTCTCACACACACCCACGTAGGTGGGGAATGTGCACAAAGAGAGGAGGTGCATGCACGGTGCACGTACTCCCGTTTCTTCCCAACCACACCCGCGGGGTACACTGTGGAGCTCATTTCTGTACGAAAAAGGCCGCCCACGTGGTAATTTGGCACGTGTACTGGTTGTCCACTTGGTGGAGGGAGGATCTACCACGGGTGAACGAACAAATTGCGACTTGACGCATTATGTTAAAAAAAGAGGCAAACCATGTGGGGCCTACCTTAGAGGCAAGGCTCTATGCACTGGAGTACTTTTAATGTGTCCCGTCAACTCGCAGAACAAGGAGAAGCTTGCTTAGTACGCCGTCTCCCGCGCCCACGGGTGCGGTGGCTTGCAGGATGAGGTGAAGCTTGCTTAGTAATGTTCGCCTTACGCCCGCTCCCTCGCCCATGCGCGCGGTAGCTCGCAGGATGAGGAGAAAATTTACTACTCCCTCCGTTTACTCCTCGTCCCTACTACCTTCGTTATAGAGATTATATCATATTGTTTGGAATATATATGTCCTTTAGTAGATTTCAATATGAACTACTAGTACATACTCCAAACACTGATGTATATAGACGTATTTTAGAGTGTAGATTCACTCATTTTGCTCCGTATGTAGCACTCTCGCTCTCCCTCGACCCTCGCCCATGTGGTGGACGTGCAGCAATTCATTCGGTCTCAAATAGCCAGAACGATATACACTGCACTACCATTATTGCTTGACTTCCTAAAGAGGCGAACAGCCAATCGCAAGGTTAATATTTTGGAGATGCCAAGCGCAAGGTTATAGGAGAACGAGTAGTAGGTGCCGCGTCATTTATAAATAAAGTTTTTTTTCTTCAGCGGCATGTACGCAATATGATAGGTTCATATGGAGAGAAAAGGAAACCGCTCCACTATATACATAGTCAGGACGGGCCAGCCTACACGGTTGCTTGCTGGGGTTGCTCTCTTCACACTCTCTCACACCAAACGACTGTGGCCACATCTCTAACATCCCGGCGGATCATGTCTGCCGGGGGAAGGAGTGGATGCTTAGTGTAGATGCGGTCACCGTCGCCGACGGTGAAAACCCACTATCGACACGTCCCGATCAGGGGTCCCCGCCGTTCTCTCTCACAAAGCCGGTGAGGTTGCCTTCGTCCTTTGCTCACTGCGATGACATGGGCAGTTGCCGCCTCCCGCCTCCCTCCTCAAGGTTGAGCTATGTCCCTCAAGTACAACTCCCTTTACAGCCGGCTTGCACCACTGCTCCAGCTGCCCACATCACTCCATGTGGATATTTCTCTACTTCTTTGCCCCGCAAATACCTCTACTGGCTTCTACGTACTGTATTTGTGATGAGTTTATGTCTCGTCAACTAGTCCGAGTAATCTTATTCTAATCACGCTTCTTCAATTTCTTTGCCACAGGGATGCTCATCTCGATTTTTGTGAAACTGCACAAAATGATCCGATGGTCAAACGGTTGCAAACTTCATTTCTTAGGAAGCTCGAACGTTGCCAGCAAATTGAAGCTTGGTTAGGGTTCACCGTTCAAGGGCTAGGGACTGCATGGATTGTTTTTTTCTTTAGCTACCTCTGTTCCAAAATAAGTGTCAACTTTAGTAGTAGTACAACTTTGTACTAAAGTTTGCATAAAGTTGAGACACTTATTTTGGAATGGAGGGAGTACATATTTACTATGATCTGTCAATCATTGAGATGCAATAGCATGCATGTTAGTCTGCCTTGTATTTGATGAAATGTTGCAATGGGCAACCTTGGACGCAAGATACATGTAACAGAAGCTGGAAGCTTCATAGCATTGTACAAATTTGTCTCGCTGATAAATTACAGTACATACTATACTGGTACTTCCTCGTTCCTAAATATAAGTCTTTGTACACACCATGAACCACATGCGGATGTATATAGATGCATTTTAAGTGTAGATTCATTCATTTTGTTCTGTATGTAGTTCACCTAGTGGAATCTCTACAAAGACTTATCTACTAGTAATAGCTAGCCCCCACTACTAGGAATTCACTATCCTCTCCTTGAGCCACATCATCAAAATTAATGTAGCCATTAGATGAACTAAATCAATCCATAATAGCCGTCTAATCTAGACGTTGAGAGGCTCCGCAGTAAGCCACATGCAAGCATGCAGAAATACCGTGGCATGCATGTGAGTGGGTTTTAAATCACATCAACATGTTTGCATGCAAGCATGCACCGGTAGCATGCATGTAAGTGAGCTCTTAAGTCCCATTAACATGTCAAAAAGAAAAATATAATCCCATTATGCAGTAGGAGTTGGCTGATCTTTTTTCCTTACGTCGGATGATCTCATGATGATGGGAGTTTTTCTAGTTTAGCTACCACATTTGTCATGCGGTTATAGAGTTTTTTTAGTTCTATGAAATCAATAATTTTACGCAGAGATATATACGGCTGTTCCGCGGCAACGCGCGGGGACTCATCTAGTAGTATTTAGGAACGGAGGGAGTACTATGTAAAGAGTTAGGTCTCGCACGGTGTCCAGAAAATATGGTGATAGTGTGAGGTGGGCCATGTAATCACTGAGCCTGCGTGTTTTCACTGCTCTTGCAGTCCTCCGCTGTAAGAATGGAGAAAATTGTAATCTAGTAGTACCTCCTTTCGCCAAAAGCGTGGGACATCTAGCAGTCCTACCACCTCAGTAATAAAGACCAAAGAGCTGTCAAATCACATAGATCCAGCAGTAAGTTGGATGGACGAAGCAACCATCACTCTTGCGCCAGTGAGAGGTCGCATCCGCTCTGCCCGGGCATGAATGCGGCACCGATTCTTTGGAGTCGCACTGACCGTTTCGGGCGGGAAGCGCGCGCGGGCGATGGAGGGGCTTTGGGTGGGCCAGGCTGGTCAGGAGCGGGCGTGGCAGCTGTCCGCCTGTCCCTACAGGACATGCCCGGAAACGAGAGGATGCACCGACTCTCGCGGCTAAAATCGTGCACTACACACCATCTCTCTGTAGGAGTAGGTCGATCTGTCGCTCTCTCTAACACACACATGCTGTTAAACACACACACACACACACACACGCACATTGGTCCCGTTGCACCTTCTAACTTGACTTATTACACCTAGACGGAGGGAGTAGTAAGTACGAGATACGGTGGCACACTGATTTAGGTCGAATACAAGTGCCCAAAATTGTGTGCATGTTATAATAAGAATTCACTTAAAATAGTACGTGAGCGAACAGAGGGATCAATTGGACAGTGTTCTCGAGCAGTAGCGAGATGTGTGAGGTAAGATACACCGCTGGCGCTTTTATTTTTTCTTATTAATTTGTTTGTTTCACCCTCTGACTGGTGGGACCCAACGTACTACATGGAGAGAGGTAAGGTGACTAAGGTTGCATTATTTCTGCACCACTGTGGATAGTCTTACCACAAAAGCCACATGACACGATTATGATTTAAATCCCAATGACTCCCACACACACACAAAAAAAACACGGCATGCTTGTCGCACGAATGTAGGAATGTATAAAAGGTTATTTTCCTCTCGTTGAACATATAGGGAGGGTTGTGTAGCTGGTTAGCCCATTCGCTCATCAAACTTGAGATCTCGGGTTCCACTCAAAAAAAACTTGAGGTCTCGGGTTCGATAACTACACTTGAGCATAATTTGTGCCAAGAGGATTCTTTGACTGGTCAAAATGGATGGATACGGAGCTATACGATCTCGTAGTGACCGTATAATCACCTCATCACGTACTCTATAAGCTGCAGCCTCGACGCTTGTTTTCTACGGTTTGCACGCTTCACGCTCTCTCTCCAGTATATATATACACGCTGGAGCCTCAGCGCTTGTAGTTGCTCTCTTCACACTCTCTCACCGTCTCCAGATCTAAACAAGACTTTGTTGGCCTCTCTCTCTCCCCTCACTGCTTCTCAAAGAGCCGGCAGGATCCATCACCGGGAAAGGAAGGAGGCTTAATGCTGTCGCCGTCGGTAAGGGAGGGAATCCACTACCGGGGAGCTGTTCACTTTCACCCAGCGACGGCGCGGGAGGGCCTCCGACCCCTTCTTCTTCGCCGCCGTCCCGTCGCCCACCGAACCACGCCCCAAGAACCTTAAGGTATAATTTACTTATTCCACATGCATTGCTCTAGCTGCATGTATACCATGAATCTAGGACGTGGTTCAAGAGGAAAGGAGTGTGGGAAAGTAGTGAGGAAAGTTGTATCGCATAAATCTAGGACGTGGTTCAAAGAGTAAAGGAAGGGGCAAAAGTACTAGTACAGACTGGCTATCCAGCACCTGCGTTGGTCAAAAAGGGAAAACAACAACAAATGTAGTACGAACATCTGTAATGAACTGATCTTTTGTTTTGGGGGACAAGGCTGTAGAGTTTGAGCAGGACTAGATTTGCTGCGCTCACATAGGGAAAGGTGTCTAAAGATAATAGAACTGGGACCAACACAAGTATGCTCCTTGGTTGTTTGTTCTTTGTTGCAACAGACTATGCATGAATATGGTGCTGGTGCATCCACTGTCCCGTGCAACTCTTTAGCTGTTGTTAATCTAAGGCCCTGTTTGGTTAAAAACTCCATAATCCCTACCTGCTTGGTTCCAGGGACTAAACATGGACTAGAGGTTATTAAATGACATGCTAAAAGACCATGTTACACCTAGTAATGAACTAATAGAGACAAGCTGTGATGCCTGGAAGGGGCAACTATTGGAAAAAGTCCCAAAAAGACTCCCTCGGGGTCTTCTTTCTTTAGTCCCAAAAATGCCCACTTTTAGTCCCTAAAAGTCCATCTTGTTTGGTTTAGATGGGACTGACACGGAGTCTTTTTAGTCCCTACACAAAAATGTCCCTATAAACAAACACCCTCTAATAATGTAGCTCATCTAGTAAGCGTGCAGCAGCCAGCAAGCAAGTGCCAAGCAGCTAGTGCATCGGAGGAGCATGACAGGCAGGAGGTAACATAACAGGTGGACTGAAGCTGGCACCGCTGCGTCGTTCGCTTGGTCGTAGTCGTCACTCAACTATCGCTGGGGGCTAGGGATTAGGCCCAAATAGCGGGGCTGCATGCATCGCTGGGCGTGCCATACGCTCAATTAGCATGGCTACGTGGCCCTCTTCTCTTTTCAACGATTTTTTTCATCTAACGAGAGTCAGCAGTTACTCAAAAAAAATGAGAGTTAGCAAGCCAGCAAATGATGGTATGCATACGGGTATAAAAGATTACTTACGAAATCATGCCCTGGCAGACACCCAACCTCTCCCAAAGCAAATTACATGTTTAATGAATTTTATTGATAATATAATCTCTATGTTAATATTAATCAATGCCACCATTTGAGAAATGCTACTGTCTTGCTTTCTTTCCCATCTAGATAAGGTAGATGCTTCTTTTTGTTGGCTTCTGTGTCATCCACCGTTATTGACCACTAGTTGTTTCCTTTGCACCTCTGTGTAAATAGGGTTATCTACTTGAGCTCGTTGCCATTGTGACCTTTTGTTGCACTGCACAAAACACTTTTGTTTTAAGAGTGTTTTGTGCAGTTCAACCAAAATGTCACACCGACAATGTTGCTTGATTGCTTGATCTTAGTGGAACTGCACAAGAGGAGATCTTACTTCCTATCCTTGTTGGCAAATTTGGTTCAGATCTTCTTCTTGTGAGTTGTTTGAATTCCACACCATGAGAGGTCAGTACTAGCCTTCTTTTACATGATTCTACAGTGTGCTTTCATATGTTGTGCTACTTGTATGGTAATGTTGCTTGATTTTAGTGAACTGCACAAATGGAGACAAGACTTCCAATCTGTATGTGCACCGTAATATCCCATTGAGGTAAGATAAGGATATTTCACAATTGTTGGCCTGTATTTTGCCACTTTCATCAGAAAATTAATGTCATTGTTTAGTGCTATACTTGTGCTCCCTAATTGACATGCCAAATCTTACATTGAAGGCGAAGCTTGTCTGTTATTGAACCAAGTGATGAAGGGGAAGAACAAGCGGAAAAACAAAAATCAACTCCCGGTGCTGTAATGAGGCACTGGAACTGTGATGACACAAGTAATGATATAGTTTTGCATCTTAATTTATTGCTATTGCTGGAACGAGCAATCGTTTTGCCACTAAATTGATGACACTCTTAATGTAATACGTAACTATATCTACTTGTGCAAACAGGGATCTTCTTTGAAGATACCATATATTCTAGTGGAAGTGCACAAAAATATGTTGGAAACATTAAACTAATCGAGGAGTATATAGTAAGCATGGCCACCACAGTAAATAGCAACAGATGGTTCCAGAGAAGTGCTTGATCTGTATGCTCTACACAATAAGCCTCCTGACAAAGGTTGGTACTCGCCCACTAATTCATCCATATGATTGAGCTTTGTCATCTCTATTGGTGTTGTGCTACTGTTTAGATACTGTCATGAAAAAGTGGTATTGTCCTTGAGAAGTGCTTCATCTATGCTATTTTAAATATTTCTTTCCTTTTTTTCGACGAAATAGGGATACTAGCATTTAGTTGTCCTCTTGTCTTTGCACAATAGGATCATCTTCCTCTGAAGAAGAATATGGAGTACGTGAAGTGGCTAGTTCTGATTATGCCAGGATGAAGAAGCCATGTCTATCTTCTCATCACAAGGAGCAGTTGAAGGATGGTTACATTACTCCCCACAAGACCAAACTAACTTCAACTCAGAAGGACTGAAAAATCTCCATTTTTTTGTTGTGATGCGCGAGTACAATGTTGTTCTAGGATTCTCATCAGAAGGAGCAGTTGAAGGATGGTTACATTACTCCCCACAAGACCAAACTAACTTCAGCTCAGAAGGACTGACAAATCTCCATGTTTTTCTATGATGCGCGAGTACAATGTTGTTCTAGGATTCTTTCTGGTGAGTTCCATTTTTCTAAAAGTGTGTTCTACATGGACCATGTAGATGCCTGTTTAAACTATCAATTCATAGTACAATTTGCTTTATACTAATCACTTTTTTTGTATTTGTGCAAACATGGGTGATCAGCTTGATTTCAATGGGAACTGCACAAAATGTTCATGAATACATCGAATCATTCATTTTCACCACAAGAAAGGAGGTGTCGATAAGTTCAAGGCGTTGCAACATATAAGGGACAAATCATACAAGCTACGTGTGAATTTGGTTGATTTTGGTGGAACTGCACAAAAAGAACAGCTGGTTTATTTAGCACGAGGTGCCATGTCAATGTCCGAACTGATGGCAAACCCTGCCCGTTCCACAATCGTAGGCATTTGATATTTTGGAATGGGACAACCTTGTCAAATTTTGCTCATTGATTTTAAGACATGTGTTTGATATTTTTGAATGGGACGCCCTTGCTGTCAGCAGCGTCGATCCATTTTTTTGTTTATTCTTTAGTTGTGAAGTAAATATTGCCTCTGACATGTGAGTCGCTGAGATGCACAATCATCAATTGTTTTGAATGTTCTCTATGAATTGCCCGTCCTGTGTGTTTGATTGCAATGTACAGAAATGCTAAAAAGCTGCTCAAACTCTTTGTACTCCTTCTGTTCCTTTTTACTTCACACATTGTGAAAGTGCATACTTTTTTGTATAAGATTGGTCAAAGTAGAGATACTTTGACTGCAAACAAAACTTGTATGCAGACTAGAAAGGACCGAAGGGAGTACATGTGAAACTGCTGCAAACGAGGTGATCACACTGGGAATAATGCTAGTACGTATTGTTTTGCATGTTCATCCAATGCCAGTGTTACATGAATTCGAACTATCGAAATAAATTTATTCATACACGGTCGGATTTCATATAAACATGCCGGATTTCATTACATTTCATACGTTCTTCAACTAAAAAGGGCTGCGCTGGAGGTATAATTAATTAACCGAAGCTACCCACCTGTGTCCCGCTGAGCCGAACAGAAGCTTCAGTGACTTAACTGCAGGTGCAGTTGCATAACTGACATGTGGCCTGTTGGGCCCACGTGTCAGTCAGCCAACTGCACCAGCAATTAAGTAGAAGCAGTGTTCTTCTCCAGCACAGCTAACCGGCCGTCAATGGTCAACCCGCCTAGCTTGGCTTCAACCGGAGGGTAGCAGCGGTGGCCTTGCTTGGACCCGAGCGACGACGACATACCTTGTTCCACTCTTCCTCGTTTTCTGTGTGGTGCGGCCTCGTTGGCAGCGGGGCGGGGCCTCGGCGGAGCCCGCGATGTCCTCTGTCTCGTTGCCGGCGGGCGGCGCCTCGGCGGAGCGGTGGAAATCCTCCCCCTCATTGCCGACAGGGTGGGGCCTCAGCTGAGCCAGCGATGTCCTATGCCTCGTTGTTGGCGGGGTGGGGCCTCGGCGGAGCCGGCGGTGTCCTCTGCCTCGTTGTTGGTACCGCGGGGACTCGGCGGAGAAGGGCCTCGTCGATGCCAGCAGAGCGGGCACTCGTCGGAGCTGGCATTGTCCTCTGCCTCGTCCTTGGTCTCGCCAAACAGCGCCTTGCCCGCTTTATCACCCTCTTTGTAGGCGGCCGCAGCCTCCGCCACCCGCATGCGGTACCGCCAGCGCTCGAGGCGGCCTTCGCGGGCGGAGCGGTACGAGTCGAGCAGTGCCTCCTGCTCCGCCAGCTCCACGGTGATCTGCTCCTCCGCCTGCAGGTGCTCCTAGAGGAGATGGTGGTTGTAGCTGGCGTCAGCTTGCGCCTCCCGAAACTGCTCCTCACTCATCTGCCTCACTGTGTCCATATATTGGGCACGGGCCTCGCCAATGGTCATAGTGCAATGCACCGGCGAGGATGGCGCGGAGGAGGTGGTTGGTGCCGGATCGTCGACTACCATGTTCACCATTGGGACGTCATCGTCCTCCGACTGCCTGCCGGCCAGCTGGTCGACAACAATGGCTACCATATCCTTGTGGTCCATCGTCCGCCCGTCCTGAAGAGCGCTGGAGTGCGAGGAAGCCATGGTGGGTAGTAGTGGTGTGGACAGGAGAAAGGGAACGGATACGGATGACTACCGCTATGGCCGGCGCAATAGTTTATATAGCAATGGTGGGCGGCGGAGGGACGAACGTGTGGCGCCGGAGTAGCCGCCTCGGCAACCGCATATCATTAATGTGGGAGGCAGATGGACGGACGGACGGCAATTGTGTCGTTTGAAGGCGGCACAATCGCCTGCACCGGGAAGCGGGGCGGGCGGCGCTTACTATTTCGGGCGGAAAGCGCGCGCGGGCGAGGAGATGACTTTACTTGGAGAGGATGACAATGGGGACCCACCAGGGCCATAGCCTGACGTATGCAAGTGCCTTCTTATTATATATATATATATATTTATAACTATAATTTATTTTGCTTCCTCCTGGTTTCCTGACATCACGTTCCCAAACCATTGTCAACCTATGTACTCCCTCCTTTCCGGTTTATAGGGCTTATCTCAAAATTTTAGTTTTTCCATTTTATAAGGCTCAATTTGGTTGTTTTCCATCACCTGTTCAGATTCCAAGGTGCATTAAATCATTGCATGCAAGTATTAAGAGAAAATTGACCAATGCATGTACTTTATGCATGCATGCATTGCAATTAATGCATTGATAAACATAATTTTTTTGAGGATAACAAGAGCATTAATTAGGTGCTTTTGAATAACTACAAAAATATTCCACCACTCGCCATCTACCTTGATTGGTGAGATTTTTGAATTGAGCACTATAAACCGGAAAGGAGGGAGTAGTCAATAAACGAGAGAATTGCACAAGAAGCGGCCGACAGCTGGGACCAAGCAGCTCGAGCAGTATTTGTGTTTTTGAGGTGTGAGCACTGCAGAGTTTTTCGAGGTTTAGCCCAGATATTAATTTTTCTCCTCTGAACAACAATGAAAACATCGCTGCAGGTATTAACTGGGCGGGTTATGGCCCGTCTAGCCAAGGCCAGATATCCAGCCGAGATATTAATTATTTTTCAAGCTGAAAATGGCTAACCCGGCTATACTTTTTTTTAAGAATACCCAGGCAAGGTCAAGTTGTTATTCTCCGCCCCGCTGGGCTGCAAATCTTTCCTAGGAGGGATGCATTAGGCTTAACAAGAAAAGGGGCTTTAAGAAATAATAAATGGGATGTAATTATAAAAACTGGGCAGTAACTATAAAAAATGCACCGAACACGTAATTACTTTATAAAATATTATTTTTGGATATTGAAATTTTTAATTTCATTAATTGCTGTGTGCGCAATGTTTCATTTGATTTTTACGTAATATAAATTTATATTGAAATTGTATTTAATCTGACTAGAAATTTCGGGATAAAAATATTTCGGATCCCATCAAAATGTGGGAAATTTTTATTGAATTCTGTTTTGAACGGTTGGTTGAAATAGGCTCTACTTTTAACAAACTATAAATGGGCTGTAGTAAATTCCATTAGAATTCAAAAATGGGCTGCACATTCTTACAAATCTCAAATGGGCTATAAGTTCTCTGCCACACACTTCTGGCCTTACTAAGTTGACACGTCCCCTAAAAAAAGAGTTGACGCGTATGCAAGGCTTTGTAAACTTATAGTCAACACACGGTTCTAGCAGCAGTGGCCGTTGGATGTCCATCCAACGGATGCCGTGCTTCTTCTTCAATCTCGGATATTCTAGGTTCACCCGCCCAAAAAATGATTCCTCCCCCTGACATCTAGGGCGCACCGTTTCGGAAGCTGACCTATGGGCCTACTAAGTTGACGTACCAAGGGCTTTGTCAACTTAGTCAATATAAACGATTGTAGCTGCAGTGACCGTACGATGTCCATCCAACGGTCGTCGTGCTTCTTCAACCTCTGGTCTTCTTGCTACAGCCGCCGAAAGCAGCACCGGTCGTGTCGCCTGCTCTTGCCTCCTGTGGCCGGCTGTGCTGCCGTGGAGGCCTCACCGCCCCCTACTACTCCCACCGCTGGTCAGGTCATCCCTCCACTAACCCACACCCCCTGTTATTCTGCGGCGACGGCAGCCTCACACCGCAGCCGAACCAGTGAACCCTTGTACTCCTCTCCGCGTGTGCATCCACTACCACGTCTTCCCCGGCTCCGCGTCGTCCCCTTCCTAGGCCTCGCCGTCATCCACCGCCGTGGTGCTCTCGGTGCGGCGTGGTCAACGTGATCAAGGAACGACTTCCATCGGACGTGGACTGTACGTGGAGAGGCTGACAGCTGAGTCCACGGCCGCAGCAAGGAAGTGCCCCTTTATTACGCAGAAAATAATGATACCTCCACATGACAGCAGGGACCCACCGGACGGGCCACTGTATTTCGTGAAAAAAACATTTCCCCCATGACTGTTGGGACCCACCAGCTACATCTTCGCATGAAAGGAAGTGCGTCCGGGCGAAAAAACGATTCGCCCCCCTGACTGCTGGGACCCACCAGCTACATCTTCACACGCAAGGAAGTGCCTGACAGTCGGGACCCACCTGGTCGAAGCGTATGTAGCGTTGTCATTCTGGTCGCGAACGTGTACGTACATATATACGGGTTGATGTAGAGGCGTGCACGTAGCATGTACACGTACGTACAGCGGCCAGTGTGCAAGAAAGAAAATACGGCCACGTATGTGTACATACGGGCGGGGTCTCGAACGCCTACTCGCGCATACATACGGCCAGGGCTTGTGTACATGGCTGGGTCAGAACAGAGAAACAACATCGTCGTCGTGTTCATGGGGAGCCAACCGGCTGGGTCGAAATGGAATGTGTCGTCGTGTTCATCGGGAGGGCTTGGACTGAACAAGCGATGGAAACGAGGCCTGGCGTATCGCAGAATGGAGGAAACGGCCTTGTGTTCGACCGGCCACATTCGAAACGGTATCATGTTCATCGGGAGGGGTCTGGTGTACCGCAAAATGGAGGTAACGGACCTCCTACGGTCGAAATGGGGGTCCTGTTGATCGGGAGGGGTGTGGCGTACCGCAAAATGGACGAAACGGACTTGTGTTGGAGCGCTGCGGTCGAAACGGGGGTCCTGTTGATCGGGAGGGGTGTGGCGTACCGCAAAACGGACGATACGGACTTGTGTTGGAGCGCTATGGTCGAAATGGGGGTCCTATTCATCGGGAGGGGTATGGCGTACCACAAAACGGGACTCCACGGGATACTGTTCATCTCCTCCGTCGACCTCCTCCAGCCTCCACGGGCTACTGTTCATCCACCATCGACCTCCTCCAGCCTCCACCTGCGATTGTTCATCCACGGGCTCCTGTTCATCCAGCCTCCACCACGCGCTACTCCACCGGCTACTGTTCAACCACCCCTCTCCATGGGCTCCTGTTCAACCACCCCTCCACGGGCTACTGTTCATCCACCCCTCCATCGTCTACTGTTCATCCAGCCCTCCACGGGGTCATCCTGTTCATCCAGCCCTCCGCAGGGTCCTGTTCATCCATCCCCAACCGACTAGATCGATCGGGGTCCTGTTCATCCAAAGGCAACGCCACGGGTCCTGTTCATCCACTCCCATCGCTCACTGTTCATCCAACCCCCCACCCTCCTCAATGCTCACTGTTCATCCAGAGAGGCAGCATCGATCGGCTTCAGTTAGCAGCAGTAGCGAAGGAATCGCTCGATCGGGTTCAGTTAACAGCCATCGACCGATCGCTCGGGTTCAGTAATGAGTAGCCTGCAGTGCAATCGCTCGGGTTTAGTTAGAGCCCAACGCCTCGCTCGGGTTCAGTTAGAGCCAACGCCTCGCACACACGCACGTACGTGTACAAGAGAAACGCGCATCGCTCGGCCCCCGACCATCCACCGTAACCGGGAACTCCCCAAAATTTTCCACACCCTCGCTTCTACCATGGTTTTTCCATCATGGACGGCCCAAAGAATGTCATGTAGCTGCGTCTCCGGCCCGCCCAGGATGAAAAGCCCATTTTCTGTCATGATTTTTTGTCATAGAAGTAGGAGCCCGCCACATCTATGATGATACCGGGTTTTGTCACAATTATCGTCATAGAAGTATCATATGTATGACAGAAAAAAAATTGTTTGTCCCAAAATGTCACGGTTGTGTCTTTTTTTTGTAGTGTCCCCCACGTTCAAACTGAGGGTTATAAATCGGGGAGTAGGGGCGACGGACATCATTCTCGCTCACACCCTCCTGCCCCTTGCTCTTGCCCCGCTCTCTGCAACCGACGCACTACGGCGCCTACTGCTCGAGTGGAACTTCTCCGTCGTCCATTCTCTCTCTTCTTCCTTCTTCCATGGCTTTGCCGTCGGGCTCTTGGATGGGCTCGAATGTCACTGACGAGGATATTGCCCATCTCCAAGCGTCGCAGCACCTGCCGCGGGAGATGGATGTCACCGTACGTCTGCCGCGCGGCGAGCAGAGGCCGCAGCTGGAGGAGTCGGAGCGCGTGGTCTTCCTCACGCACTTCGAGCGCGGTTTCGGGCTGCCGGTGAGCACCTTCTTCCACAAATTCCTGGAGTCCTTCGGTCTTCAGCTGCATCACCTTGGCGCCGGCGCCATCATCCAGCTCTCCGGCTTCGTCACCCTCTGCGAGGGGTACCTGGGGGTCGAGACCATGATCAATCTCTGGGCGTGCTTCTTCTCCCTGAAGCAGCAGGGCCTGTAGGCCGTGGATTTTGCCGACCGCGGGGCCGCCGTCATCTCGAAGCGGTCGGGGGCGGACTTCCCCAAGATCCCGCTGGAACATTCTGCCAAGAAATGGCAGAACTCGTTCTTCTACGTCCACAGCCTGGGTGCGGGCCGCATCAACCTTCCGCCCTTAGCCATCGCGCCGCCACGAGCGAAGACGAACTAGGGCTACTCGCTCAGGCGCCCGTTGCAGGAGATTCTCAATCTCTGCGAGCGGGAGACGGTGATGAGGACGTGTGAGGGGCTCTCCGGCAATGACCTCATCGCCGTGTTCATCATGCGCAGGGTCCTCCCGCTGCAGAGGCGCTCCTGCCTCATCGCCGAGATGGTGGGCCTTCAAGACCCCAACCGCATGGGGTCAGCACGGCTGACGGTGGAGCAATCATGCGCCGTGTGAATGACATCTCCAAGGCCAACCTTGGAGCGGACTGGCGGTTCGGCAAGGTTCCATACAGCGACTCGAACCCGGCACCACAGGTGAGTGTCTGGTCGCCTTACTTTGCCGTTGTGCACCTCCTCGTCTGTCCTGACGCGACGCGGGAGGTGCTCTTGAACGCGAGCCGGCATTCTTACGCCTGGGCTCCATCGCAGGTAGCGTCGGTGGCGCCAGAGGGGCCCACGGCACGTGGCAGGGAGGAGGAAGCCGAGGCCGACGCCGGTGCGGGGCGTCGCGCGGGTAAGTCTTGTATTTTCCTTCATGGATCATGAGTTGTTGACCGCGGTTCTGTATGGGCGATGCTGATGCCAGTTGCTGGTGCAGCGGCGTTGGGCGACGGAGGCGGCGACGCGGGCGGAGCCGGGTCATCGCGTGGGGCGGCGCTGAGCCGCCCGCACGGGAAGGACAATGTCGTGCCGCAGCGCCGGCCCCCGAAGTGTACGGAGCACCCGGCCAAGGCCGGGAAGCCGGCCAAGAGGAGGCACGGCGGGAGGCCGACTCTGGTCCCGGTCTTGACGGGGTAAGTTTTATCTTCTGCACGCGTCCGGGCTTGCCGAGCCGGCCTTGTTTCTTTTTTGTTCATTCTGTCTTCTTCTTCTTCAGGTCGCCAATTGCGTTGGCGAAGGCGGCGGCAGAGGCCGCGGCCGCCGAAGGGACCGCGTTCCGCAGGAGCCGGTCCAACCTCGTCGACCAGGACGAGGTGGAGGAGTGGGCCGACTCGAACCTCGGCCTGGACCTGAACGACGCAGAGGGCTTGGCCTGGCGCGACAGGAACAAGGCCGAGGCGGAGCTGGAGGTGGCATCGGTCCGCGCTTGGACCAACGCAGCGGTGGCATGGGCGCGAGCCGGCATGGAGCCGGCCTGGCGCGAGATGTCAGAAGGCACAGTGGTGGTGGCGACGGTCTTCGAGCCGTTGTCGGTGAGGAAGTGCGGCCGCGAAGTCCGAGATAAGGTAGTGGTCCTCGACCGGGAGGTCGTGGATGTGGAGGACGATACCCCACCGCGGGTTGACGTTGTCGAGCGAGCGGGGGCTGATGGCGGTGGAGGAGGCGCCATCTTGGAGGAGGCGCTGCGGGTGGTGGCGCATGAGGCACCGCTGGTGTTGGAGGAGGAACCGCGAGGCGCCGCCGGGCCGGAGGCGGTGACACAAGGGGTCCCGACGTCCGGGTCACAGACGGCGCCGGAGCGGGCGTCGGAGGAGGTGCTTGCCGCGTCGGGAGCAGCCAGCGGGGAGCACGCCTTGGCGCTCTAGCACGGAGGGCACCGGGCCGCCGCGTCGCAGCCAGCGCGGAGCAGGGGTGCCATGGTCTTCGGGCCTCATACCTAGGACGAGGCAGCGATGGATGCCGTCAGCCGTCGCCTGCGTGGTCGGACGGACCGGCTCGAGGCCTTCGCCCAAGCCGAGGTGGAGCGGACGTGTGACCTGGATCACGCCGTTCTGGTAAGCCTTTTCTTCTTTGTGAATCCTTCTTTGTGGGGGCGCACTAGCACACCCACTTGGTGTAGCCCCCGTGATTCGGGTCAACTACGTAGCAGTTGGGTCGAATCTTTGGAGCGTTGGCCTTGTTTTGACTTCTGCTCTTTTCAGCAACTCGACGTCTACCGGGTTGGCACCTTCAATCGTCTCCTGGGCAAGTATAGGGAGCTCAAGGGGCATCTTGCCGCCAAGGAGGAGGAGCTCTACGTTGCTGCGGGTATCTTCGTGCTCTCTTCTAGTGGGGGCGCGCTAGCACACCCACTGGGTGTAACCCCCGAGATTCGGGCCAACTGTGTAACAGTTGGGCCAAATCTGAAGTGTTTGCTTTCTTGTTTGTTGATCTTTTCTTTTTGTGGACGAGGTGATGTCCTGGGGGACTCGTCGGCTCCGGACCAGTCACCACTATGACCGGCTTGTTGCCGACTCCGGCCGCCTCAGCGTCGAGGTGGCGAAGGCGAGGGCGGAGGCGGACGTGGCTCGATGGTCTCTTGACGAGGCCAACTAGCTGGCGGGTCACAAGAGCCGCCTCGAGGCCGTGGTGGAACTCATTAAGGCGAAAGCCGCCAAGACGGTGGAGGCGCAGCAGGCCCTGGTCGAGGCGGACCAGCAGCGTGGCCGGCTGGCCGACGACAAGGGCCGGCTCCAGGCCGAGGTGGATCGCCTGCGGGAGCTGGCTACTGCAGCTGAGGGGGCCCGTCAGGACAAGGCCCATCGCCGCGAGGGGCCGAGAAGGCGGCCGATGACAAGGATGCCGAACTGAAGGCCGCCCTTCCCAGGGTGGCTGACCTGGAGAAGGCGCTGCGGGAGCATGACCTCGCCATTGAACGGGAGCGGCGTGGTACGTTGCTCGAAGCGCAGCACCTGGAAGAGTCCTTCTCGAGTAAGTGCTTTTCTTACATTTTGCCGGGTCAGGGTCCGATCTTTCGTCCTTGTTGTTCTTCTTCTGACATGATTCTCCTTTTGTGCCAGGGGCCTTCCCGGAGACGCAGCGGCTGGCGGAGGAAGTCGTCTGCTTTCAGCGTGACCCTACCGGAGCCGTTGGGTCCGCAACGGATCCGCGGGTGGCGTGGACCTTCCCGGAGATCATCACCGCTGCTGAGGCCTGCCTGTGGGTCTTGGGGACGTAGATGGAGTGGCTGTCCCAGGCCGGAACCACGATGACGACGGCCCTCTGGCCGGACTCCGTCCATCCACACAGCTTTACGCGCCTGGCGTGCTGGTTGGAGATGGGGCCGGACTGGCTTGGTGAGTGGCGCGTCTCCGTCGCCCGTGCCGGTGCTGAGATGGCGATCTGGTTTGCGTTGTCCTGGCATCCGGACATTCAGCTGGACGCGCTGATGGGCCAGCGGGCCGGCTCGGAGCAGTTGCTGCAGGAGCAAGCCGGCCAGATCACCTCTCGGGCCAGCTACATCGCCGAGCTCGCCTTCCACGACGAGTTCCATCCGGAGCGGATGGAAGACGGCAGGGTCGTGGATGGCGACGACTATAGCCTGCTTCTTCATGATCCAGAGGGGAGCTCGGAGGAAACGGGCGTCTACCGCGACGAGGGTGCTGATGAAGACACCGGTGCCTCGCTGGACCCAGAGGCCGCCAGGGGAGAGACGTCGGCGCCGCGACACGACGTTGTAGATGCCTGAGACGTTCTTAGTAGAACTTTGTTAGGTACCAGGTCCACCCACCCACTGGGGGTTTTTAGGGTGTAATGAACTCGGGCCGTGGGCCTTGTTAAATATTATGTGTAAATGTCATGAGTGTTTTTTGCTTTTGCCTTCTGTTTTTCGAACCGTTTTCCTGTGTTTCTCCCCTCTCAAACCTCCCCCCACCCCTCGCGAGTCAGACGGTCGAGGCTCCGGTCTGTGACAAGGAGTTCGGTTCTTCGAGAGGAGCGTGCAAGACTTGGGCTTTTCAAAATGTTGAACGCGAGCGAAAACACCCAGTGGGCCGGCTTGTGGCAACCCGGCGAAGCCGGTTGGCGAGCAGCCGGTCCTGCGGCTGTTTTTAGTTTCTGAATGATGGGACGGGTTGATCGACCCGGCGACCTTTGATTTGGTGTTTGAAGCATGAAGGAGCTTTGGCCTGTTGTGCTTGCCGGCCGACAGCCGAAGCCGATTCTGTGGCTTTTAGGCGAAGTGGGGGACCGCGGCGACCTTGTTGTATCAGGAATCACCAAGTGAGGCAGTGGGGTGGCGATCGAGCCGGCCAGCCCCCGAGCCCCCGGGTCGAGCTGGTCGAACCGGTGGCCGGGTTCAGTGACATAGTAATGTGAGAAAGTAGGGACACCATAAATTGGTGAACAAAAGGTAGCCCCCGGGTCTCGTTCAGGAACCCCATAGTTTCATGCTACAGAAGTTGATGATACATACACTCGTGCGGCTAACTGTAAAACGGACGGAGGAGTTCCGCGTTCCACGGCCGAGTCGTTTCTTCGCCGGTGGTGTCTCTCTTGCGCTTCTTTGATCTTCACGCGTAGATGAGGTAGTAGGCGTTGGGATCGCGCAAGGCCCTGCTCATGATGAATGGGCCCTCCCATGGGGCGGATAGCTTGTGCTGGCCTGCTTGCTCTTGGACGAGTCGGAGGATGAGGTCGCCCTCGCGGAATGCGAGGGGCTTGATCCTCTTGCTATGATAGTGCCTCGGGCCTTGCTGATAGATGGCCGAACGGCTGAGCGCCAGAAGGCGTGCTTCTTCGAGCAGGTCGACGCCATCTTCACGGACTTCTCTGGCTTCGGCTTCGGTGTACATCATGACGCGCAGCGAGTCGAACTCGATGTCGGTCGGGATGATGGCTTCGGCTCCATAGACGAGGAAGAACAGGGTGAACCCGGTCGACTGATTCGACCTGGTGCGGAGACTCCAGAGAACGGCTGGCAACTCGTCGAGCCAGCTGCCGGGTGGGTGGATGGGTGGCTCGAAGAGTCGCGGCTTGACGCCGGACAGGATGAGTCCGTGGGCCCGCTCGACCTACCCATGGGACTGCGGATGCGCAATGGAAGCGAGGTCGAGGTGGATGCCGGAGACGGAGCAGTATTGCTCGAGCGCGCCCTTGGCGAAGTTGGTGCCGTTGTTCGTGATGATGCTGTTCGGTATGCCGTAGCGAACTACTATGTCCGTGATGAACCGGACGGCTGTTGGCCCGTCCAGTTTCTTGATCGGTCTTGCTTTGATCCACTTGGTGAATTTGTCTACTGCCACCAGCAGGTGCGTTATGCCGCCTTGAGCGGTTTTGTAGGGTCCCACCATGTCGAGTCCCCAGACTGCGAAGGGCCAGGTGATCGGTATGGTGCGGAGTGCGGACGCGCGTTTGCTGAAGCGTTGGCACCCTTCACACTTGAGAACGACTGACTCAGCATCTTCGAGGGCCGTTGGTCAGTAAAAACCGTGGCGGAACGCCTTGGCCACCAGGGATCGTGACGCGGCGTGGTGCCCGCATTCGCCCTGGTGTATGTCGAGGAGGATGTCGATGCCCCAATCCTGCTCAACACACTGCTAGAACACGCCGGTGGAGCTGCGCTTGACGAGCTCGTTGTTGATGATGCTATAGGCGGATGCCCGGTGCTGCACTTGCCGGGCCACGGTCTCATCCATTGGGAGAACCCCGTTCTCCAGGAACTATAAAATTGGGAGGGCCCACGACGAAGCCGTCACCACCGCGAAGACGGGCGCCAGGGTGGGTTCCGGGTCGGCAGCCCCCGATCCGGGTTGAGCAGCCCCCGGGCCGGGTTGAGCAGTCCCCGAGTTGGGAACGCCGGTGGCCGGGTCTGGGGTGATGTGGGCCGGATTGAGCTGAGAAGCCCCTGGGCCGGGTTAGCAGCCCCCGGGCCGGGTTGATACGAGGCCGGCTCATCTGGGACGTGAATGGACTCGGAGTCCGGCGACGGCTTGACAGACGGCTTGCGCAGGTGCTCGAGGGAGACGCCGGACGGGATTGACTGCCGGGACAATGCGATCTTGGTGAGCGTGTCAGCTGCTTCGTTCTCCGCACGCGTAACGTGGAGGAACTCGTAGCCCTCGAAGGACCCGGTCAACTTCTGGACAAGGAAGCGGTAGCTTGCCATGTGGGAGTCGCGGGCATCCCACTCGCCGTAGCATTGCTGCACCACAAGGTCCGAGTCGCTGTAGCACAGGATGCGTCGGATGCCGAGTTCCTTGGCAAGCTGGAGGCCGTGCACAAGGGCTTCGTACTCGGCGACGGTGTTGGAGGCGGCGAAGTGGATCTGGAGCGCATAGCGGAGTCAGTCGCCCTTCGGGGACGAGAGTACGATGCCGGCCCCCAAGCCGAGTCGCATCTTTGACCCGTCGAAATGCATGCGCCAATGCGTCGAGTCGGGAGGCGGCGGTAAGTACTGGGTCTCGATCTAGTTGACGAGCAAGTCGGCCAGGGCTTGAGACTTGATCCTGGTGCGGGGCTCATAGAGGATGGTATGGCCGGCTAGCTGGAACGCCCACTTGGCGACCCGGCCAGAGGCATCCCAGCACCATATGATTTTTTCGATAGGCGTCGTGCTGACGAAGGTGACGACATGCTCTTGGAAGTACTGCTTCAGCTTCTTGGCGGTGAGGTATACGCCGTAGCACATCTTCTGGTAGTGCGGGTAGTTCTGCTTGGAGGTGGAGAGCACCTCGCTCAGGTAGTAGACCGGGCACTGGATGGCTTGAATCTTGCCCGTCTCTGGTCGCTCGACCACCAGCACCGTGTTGACCGCCCGCGAGGTCGCGGCTATGTAGAGCAACAGCGGCTCCTTATCGGTCGGCGTGGCCAGGACTGGTGCGGTGGAGAGCATGCGCTTGAGGTCTTGGAAGGCCTCGTCTGCCTTGTCGTTCCACTCGAACGGGCTCGTACTCTTCATCAATTGGTACGGGGGTAGCGCCCTCTCACCCAGCCGGCTTAGGAACCGGCTGACCGACGCCAAGCATCCGGTGAACTTCTGGACATCGCACAGCCGAGCCGGCCTGCGCATGCGCTCGATGGCCTTGATATTCTCCGGGTTCGCCTCGATGCCACGTTCTAAGACGAGGAAGCCGAGTAGCTTTCCGGACTAGACACCGAAAACGCATTTTTCCGAGTTGAGCTTGACCTTGTATTCACGGAGGTTTGCGAATGTTTCCTTCAAGTTGTCGAGGAGCGTGAGTTGCTGCTTGGTCTTCATCACGATGTCGTCCACGTAAACATGGATATTGCGGCCGAGTTGCGGCAGCAGTCATTTCTGCATGAAGCATTGGAAGGTGGCGTCGGCGTTCTTCAAGTCGAACGACATGGTGATGTAGCAGTACGCCCAAAAGGGTGTGATGAAGGACGTCTTCAGGGCATCAGCTGGGTCCAGCTTGATCTGATGGTAGCCGGAGTAAGTGTCCAGGAAGGATAGGAGCTCGCAACCGGCGATCGAGTCGATGACTTGGTCGATCCGCGGGAGGGCGAACGGGTCCTTGGGACAGGCCTTGTTGAGGCTGGTGTAGTCGATACACATGCGCCAGGTCTTGTTCTTCTTCGGGACAAGGACTTGGTTGGCCAGCCACTCGGGGGGAAACACTTCCATTATGAAGCCGGCCGCCAAAAGCTTGGCGACCTCTTCACCGATGGTTCTTCTCTTCTCTTCGGAAAATTGTCGCAGGGGTTAACGTTGGTGTATTTGTCCGCCGTCACCATGAGCGCAGCCATGGTGGCCGGCTTAGAGCGCAAGAGCTTGTGCTTGAGGAGGGTGCCGTCTCGGCACCCGTTGACGAAGTATTGGATTGCCTGAACTTCATGGACACCCTTGCAGCTGTTTCAGAGCTTGGTCTAGCGTGCGAGGTACTCGCGACCGGTCTTCATTGGCCCCTGCATGCACATGAAGAGCTGGCTAGGGCGGCCGGGTCGCTTGTAGGTCCCCGTGAAGTTGCGGATGAAGGCCTCCTCGAAATCGACCCACGTGTTGATGCTGCCCATCGGCAGGCTGTTCAACCACGTGCGGGCCGACCCCTGAAGCATGAGCGGTGCGCGGCGCACGGCGAGATGACGATTGGCACCGGTGATGCCAATGGCCGTGGTGTAGTCGGTGAGACAGTCTTTCGGCTTCACGGTCCCGTTGTACTTGGGGGAATCACGGGGGAGCATGAACCCTTTGGGAAAGGGCTCGTCCCGGATGCGTGGGCCGAAGCACGCCGGCCCGATAGCACCGCTCTCCTCCACCTCTAGGGAGTGAGCAAGCTGATCGAGACAGTGGCGAGCATCAGCATCATTGACGGCGCGCGGGCTGAGTCGACTTGCGGCCAGGCCCCGGGGGGCCGGGTCGATAGGTGCCAGACGACGGCCATGCTGGCCGGGTCCGCACTGGGTCTCCTGGGCGGGCTCATCGCCCACAACGCTAGCGGCTGTGGCGGCCGGGTCGCGCCGAGTTCGGGCTTGGCCAGAGTGCGCCTTGCCGGGCGGCAAGGAAGCCATGTGCAGAAGTTCGCCGGGTCCGCCGAGGCGCGCGGAGCGAGATCCCGCAGGCTTGGCGAGCTGGTTGTGGCGATACTGCTGGGTGTTGGCAGCGTTGAGGAGCTCACACATCCGCCCGATGCGCTCCTGCAACTCCTCACCTGTGAGCTGGTCCAAGCCGACTGCGGCTGCCTGGGCAGTGCGCATGTTCTTCACTGGGGTCTCGTAGACGGTCCTGACGGTGCCAAGGGCCCGGCCGATCACTCCTCCCCGGGTATGCACATCGGTGACATGGCTTGGCTCGGCCGCGGCAGGCGCGAATCCATAGGTGGCGTTGTGCTCCAACTGAGCAGCGTCCAGGCGACACTTGGTGGCGGCGAGCGTCTCGGACAGGTCCAGCATCTGCTGGCCCCTTTCCTCGAGCTGAGTTCTGGCCTCAGTCACGTTGGAGGCGTCGACGTTGGTGCCGATGGGGATGTGGAGGCTCTGCATCGCGGCCTACAACGGATCGGACGGATCAGTCCATTCCGCCGCGGCCTTGGCTTCTGCAGCCATCCTCGACTTGCTCGACGAGGAGGAGGCACCATCGCCGGTGACGAAAACCTCCACACGGATGTCCATCACCCCAGCAGAAATGTCGCCTCACTGGGGTACTCGTCGGCCAAGAGCACGTCGGAGATGCGCAGCACGGCTTAGGAGGCGGCGAGCATGCTGACGACGTCATCCGCCAGCATGACGGACTCGTCGGAGTAGGGGGAGGGCCCCGTCTAAATCATGCTCCCGGCCAGCTCCTCGAGCTGCCCCATGGTGGGCGCCAAACTATCGTGGTGGGCGCACGGCAGATGCCAAGGGATGGCTAAAGAAAGGAGGAGGCTCGAGGGCGCTGGTGGACTCCAGAAGCGGGGTTGGCATGAGCGGGCACGGGACGCGGGACATACCCAGGTTTGGGGCTCTCCGGAGCGATAATACCCTTAGTCCTATCGAGTGTAGTTTGATGTTCAATAGTACAATGTCGCTCCTGGAGCTGTATGAGAGGGGAAGGGAGCTGGCCAAGGCTTAGGCCGCACCTTCTCCCCGAGGTTGCTGTTGGGTGGCTAGTTCTGAGCTTGCTTGCTCCTGTTCTCCACATACATCACCTCTCCTCCTTCATATGTGTGGGCTCCTGGGGGGTTTTATAGACCAACCCCCCAGGGGTACAATGGTAACACTGCGAGTCGGTGGGTCTGGGTTGTCGGCGTCCGGGAACCCAGACTGGGTCCCGCTGGGAGCATGTGGTTCGCCGGGTTCCCCTAGGTGCGGGCCCCACATGCCTAGGGGAACTCTGCGCCGTCTTGTCGATCGTTAGGGTGAGGCCGAGTCGACTCGTGTATAGTGGCGCCCCGTCAGGTCGCCGCTTGTTGTCGTCAGCGGCGAGGGCGAGGGAAATGTAGCCACGCCAGCCCTGGTCAGTGGGTAGGTGAGGGACACTGTTGCCTCGCTCCGGCTGACCATAGGTATGGGCGGGGCACTGTTGCCTCGTTCATTGGTGATTGAAGTCTTATCCCATCGTACGGCCTGGATGGGACGGGAGCTGACCCGTGGCTGGATTGCGGAGCACGCCACAGGTGGAGCTAGCTTGTTGGGGAAGCCTTTGTCGTGCTGGGTTCGGCTGCCTCACACCGGTTGTTGGGCCCGAGTCGACGCGTCTTGCTGGGTCGAAGAGTTTGGCCGGGTCGCGGGGTTTGGCCAGGTCGAGCGAACCGGCCAAGCGCGTGCCGGCTTGAGGGGCGATGCTAGCCCCGTTGTTTTGAAAAGGATCCGGGTTCCGTTGCCTGCCCGGGGTTTATCCCTGAAGGAGTCCTGGATTAGGGGGTATCCGGTTCAGCCGGACTATATACATCGTCCGGACTATTGAAGCGTGAAGATACAAGACTCAAGACATCGGCCCGTCTCCGGATGGGACTCTCCTTTGCGTGGAAGACAAGCTTGGCGATCCGGATATTATATCTCCTTCCTTGTAACTGACTCCATGTAAACCCTAGCCCTCTCCGATGTCTATATAAACCGGAGAGGATGGTCCTTAGAAGGCCGAACACAATTACAATCATACCATCATAGGCTAGCTTTTAGGGTTTAGCCTCTACGATCTCGTGGTAGATCTACTCTTGTACTACTCATATCTTAAATATTAATCAAGCAGGAAGTAGGGTTTTACCTCCATCGAGAGGGCCCAAACCTGGGTAAACATTGTTGGAAATATGCCCAATAATAAAATCATTATTATTATATTTCCTTGTTCATGATAATTGTCTATTATTCATGCTATAACTGTGTTATCCGGAAATCGTAATACATGTGTGAATACATAGACCACAACATGTCCCTAGTGAGCCTCTAGTTGACTAGCTCGTTGATCAACTGATAGTCATGGTTTCCTGACTATGGACATTGGATGTCATTGATAACAGGATCACATCATTAGGAGAATGATGTGATGGACAAGACCCAATCCTAAGCATAGCACAAGATCGTGTAGTTCGTTTGCTAGAGCTTTCCCAATGTCAAGTATCTTTTCCTTAGACCATGAGATCGTGTAACTCCCGGATATCGTAGGAATACTTTGGGTGTACCAAACGTCACAAGTAACTGGGTGATTATAAAGGTATACTACGAGTATCCCCGAAAGTATCTGTTGGGTTGACACCGATCGAGACTGGGGTTTGTCACTCCGTATGACGGAGAGGTATCGCTGGGCCCACCCGGTAATGCATCATCATAATGAGCTTAATGTGACCAAGTGTTTGGTAACGGGATCATGCATTATGGTACAAGTAAAGTGACTTGCCGGTAACGATATTGAACGAGGTATTGGGATACCGACGATCGAATCTCGGGCAAGTAATGTACCGATTGACAAAGGGAATTGTATACGGGATTACTTGAATCCTCGACATCGTGGTTCATCCGATGAGATCATCGAGGAGCATGTGGGAGCCAACATGGGTATCCAGATCCCGCTGTTGGTTATTGACCAGAGAGTCGTCTCGGTCATGTCTGCGTGTCTCCCGAACCCGTAGGGTCTACACACTTAAGGTTCGGTGACGATAGGGTTGCAGAGATATTAGTATGCAGTAACCCGAAAGTTGTTCGGAGTCCTGGATGAGATCCCGGACGTTACGAGGAGTTCCGAAATGGTCCAGAGGTGAAGAATTATATAGAGGAAGTCAGGTTTCGGCCATCGGGAAAGTTTTGGGGGTCACCGGTATTGTACCGAGACCAGTGGAAGGGTCCCGGGGGTCCACCGGGTGGGGCCACCTATCTCGGAGGGCCCCATGGGCTGAAGTGGGAGGGGAACCAGCCCTGGTGGGCTGGTGTGCCCCCCCTTGCCCCCCCCCCTGCGCCTAGGATTGGAAACCCTAGGGGTGGGGACGCCTCCACCTGGCTTTGGGGGCAAGTTCCCCCCCCCCTGGCCGCCGCCCCCCTTGGAGATTGCATCTCTTAGGGCCGGAGCCCCCCTAGGGGCCCTATATAAAGAGGGGGAGGGAGGGCAGCCGGACCCATGCTCTTGGCGCCTCCCTCTCCCTCCGCAACACCTCTCCCTCTCTTAGTGCTTGGCGAAGCCCTGCCGAGATCGCTGCTGCATCCACCACCACGCCGTCGTGCTTCTGGATCTCCAGCAACCTCTCTTTCCCCCTTGCTGGATCAAGAAGGAGGAGACGTCTTCCCCAACCGTACATGTGTTGAACACGGAGGTGCTGTCCGTTCAGCACTAGGATCATCGGTGATTTGGATCACGACGAGTACGACTCCCTCAAACCCGTTCTCTTGAACGCTTCCGCTCGCGATCTACAAGGGTATGTAGATGCACTCCTCTCTCTAATTTCTAGATGAACTCATAGATTGATCTTGGTGAAGCGTAGAAATTTTTTATTTTCTGCAACGTTCCCCAACAGTGGCATCATGAGCTAGGTCTATGCGTAGTTCTCTTTGCACGAGTAGAACACAATTTGTTGTGGGCGTAGATGTTGTCAACTTTCTTGCCACTACTAGTCTTGTTTTGCTTCGGTGGCATCATGGGATGAAGCGGCCCGGACCGACCTTACACGTACGCTTACGTGAGACAGGTTCCACCGACTAACATGCACTAGTTGCATAAGGTGGCTAGCGGGTGCCTGTCTCTCCCACTTTAGTTGGAGCGGATTCGATGAAAAGGGTCCTTATGAAGGGTAAATAGAAGTTGGCATATCACGTTGTGGCTTTTACGTATGTAAGAAAACGTTCTTGCTAGAACCCTATTGCAGCCACGTAAAACATGCAACAACAATTAGAGGATGTCTAACTTTTTTTTGCAGCATATGTTTTGTGATGTGATATGGCCAAACGTTGTGATGAATGATATATATGTGATGTATGAGATCATGTTCTTGTAATAGGAATCATGACTTGCATGTCGATGAGTATGACAACCGGTAGGAGCCATAGGAGTTGTCTTAATTATTGTATGACCTGCATGTCAAGAATTTAACGCCATGTAATTACTTTACTTTATTGCTAAACCGTTAGCCATAGTAGTAGAAGTAATAGTTGGCGAGCAACTTCATGGAGACACGATCATGGAGATCATGATGACGGAGATCATGGTGTCATGCCGGTGATGAAGATGATCATGGAGCCCCGAAGATGGAGATCAAAGGAGCTATATGATATTGGCCATATCATGTCACTATTTGATTGCATGTGATGTTTATCATGTTTTTGCATCTTGCTTACTTACAACGACGGTACTAAATAAGATGATCCCTCATAATAATTTCAAGAAAGTGTTCAACCTAACTGTGCGCCGTTGCGAAAGTTCGTTTTTTCGAAGGACCACGTGATGATCGGGTGTGATAGATTCTAGCGTTCACATACAATGGGTGTAAGACAGATTTACACATGCATAAACACTTAGGTTAACTTGACGAGCCTAGCATGTACAGACATGGCCTCGGAACACAAGAGACCGAAAGGTCGAACATGAGTCGTATGGAAGATACGATCAACATGGAGATGTTCACCGATGATGACTAGTCCGTCTCACGTGATGATCGGACATGGCCTAGTCGACTCGGATCATGTATCACTTCGATGACTAGAGCGATGTCTAATCTGAGTGGGAGTTCATTAAATAATTTGATTAGATGAACTTAATTATCATGAACTTAGTCTAAAATCCTTTGCAGAATGTCTTGTAGATCAAATGGCCAACGCTCATGTCAACCTCAACTTCAACGTGTTCCTAGAGAAAACCAAGCTGAAAGATGATGGCAGCAACTATACGGACTGGGTCCGGAACCTAAGGATCATCCTCATAGCTGCCAAGAAAGCATATGTCCTAGAAGGACCGCTAGGTGAAGCACCCATCCCAGAGAACCAAGACGTTATGAACGCTTGGCAGTCACGTGCTGATGATTACTCCCTCGTTCAGCGCGGCATGCTTTACAGCTTAAAACTGGGGCTCCAAAAGCGTTTTGAGCAACACGGAGCATATGAGATGTTCGAGGAGCTGAAAATGGTTTTCCAAGCTCATGCCCGGGTCGAGAGATATGAAGTCTCCGACAAGTTCTATAGTTGTAAGATGGAGGATAATTGTTCTGTCAGTGAGCTTATACTCAAAATGTCTGGGTTGCACAACCGCTTGTCCCAGCTGGACATTAACCTCCCGGACGAGGCGGTCATTGACAGAATCCTTCAGTCGCTCCCACCAAGCTACAAGAGCTTTGTGATGAACTACAATATGCAGGGGATGGTGAAAACTATTCCTGAAGTATTTTCAATGCTGAAGTCACTGGAGGTGGAAATCAAAAAGGAACATCACGTGTTGATGGTCAATAAAACCACTAAGTTCAAGAAAGGCAAGGGAAAGAAGAACTTCAAGAAGGACGACAAGGAAGTTGCCGCGCCCGGTAAGCCAGTTGCCTGGAAGAAGTCAAAGAATGGACCCAAGCCTGAGACTGAGTGCTTTTATTGCAAAGGGAAGGGTCACTGGAAGCGTAACTGCCCCAAATACTTAGCGGACAAGAAGGCCGGCAACACTAAAGGTATATGTGATATACCTGTAATTGATGTGTACCTTACCAGTACTCGTAGTAGCTCCTGGGTATTTGATACCGGTGTCGTGGCTCATATTTGTAACTCAAAGCAGGAGCTGCGGAATAAGCGGAGACTGGCGAAGGATGAGGTGACGATGCGTGTCGGGAATGGTTCCAAGGTCGATGTGATCACCGTCGGCATGCTACCTCTACATTTACCTACGGGATTAGTTTTAAACCTTAATAATTGTTATTTAGTGCCAGCTTTGAGCATGAATATTGTATCTGGATCTCGTTTAATATGAGATGGCTACTCATTTAAATCCAAGAATAATGGTTGTTCTATTTATATGAGAGATATGTTTTATGGTCATGCTCTGCTGGTCAATGGTTTATTCTTGATGAATCTCGAACATGATGTTACACATATTCATAGCGTGAATACCAAAAGATGTAAGGTTGATAATGATAGTACCACATACTTGTGGCACTGCCGCCTTGGTCACATTGGTGTCAAGCGCATGAAGAAGCTCCATGCTGATGGACTTTTAGAGTCTCTCGATTATGAATCATTTGACACATGCGAACCATGCCTCATGGGCAAAATGACCAAGACTCCGTTCTCCGGAACAATGGAGCGAGCAACCAACTTATTGGAAATCATACATACTGATGTGTGTGGTCCAATGAGTGTTGAGGCTTGCGGAGGCTATCGTTATGTTCTCACTCTCACTGATGACTTAAGTAGATATGGGTATGTCTACTTGATGAAACACAAGTCTGAGACCTTTGAAAAGTTCAAGGAATTCCAGAATGAGGTAGAGAATCAACGTGACCGAAAAATAAAGTTCTTACGATCAGATCGTGGAGGAGAATATTTAAGTCATGAATTTGGTACGCACTTAAGGAAATGTGGAATCGTTTCACAACTCACGACGCCTGGAACACCTCAGCGTAATGATGTGTCTAAACGTCGTAATCGCACTCTATTGGATATGGTGCGATCTATGATGTCTCTTACTGATTTACCGCTATCATTTTGGGGATACGCTCTAGAGACAGCTACATTCACTTTAAATAGGGCACCGTCTAAATCCGTTGAGACGACACCGTATGAATTATGGTTTGGGAAGAAACCTAAGCTGTCGTTTCTAAAAGTTTGGGGATGTGATGCTTATGTCAAGAAACTTCAACCTGGAAAGCTCGAACCCAAGTCATAAAAATGCGTCTTCATAGGATACCCTAAGGAAACCGTTGGGTATACCTTCTACCTTAGATCCGAAGGCAAGATCTTCGTTGCCAAGAACGGCTCCTTTCTGGAGAAAGAGTTTCTCTCGAAAGGAGTAAGTAGGAGGAAAGTAGAACTCGATGAAGTACTGCCTCTTGAATCAGAAAGTAGTACAGCTTAGGAAGATGTTCCTGTGGTGCCTACACTGACTGGAGAGGAAATTAATGGTAATGATCAAAGTACTTCGGATCAAGTTGTTACTGAACTTCGTAGGTCCACAAGGACACGTTCCACACCAGAGTGGTATGGCAACCCTGTCATGGAAATCATGTTGTTAGACAACCGTGAACCTTCGAACTATGAAGAAGCGATGGCGGGCCCAGATTCCAACAAATGGCTTGAAGCCATGCAATCCGAGATAGAATCCATGTATGAAAACAAAGTATGGACTTTGACAGACTTGCCCGATGATCGGCGAGCGATAGAAAATAAATGGATCTTTAAGAAGAAGATGGACGCGGATGGTAATGTTACCATCTATAAAGCTCGACTTGTCGCTAAGGGTTATCGGCAAGTTCAAGGGGTTGACTACGATGAGACTTTCTCTCCCGTAGCGAAGCTGAAGTCCGTCTGAATCATGTTAGCAATTGTCGCATACTATGATTATGAGATATGGCAAATGGACGTCAAAATGGCATTCCTTAACGGCTATCTTAAGTAAGAACTATATATGATGCAGCCGGAAGGTTTTGTCAATCCCGAGAATGCTAACAAGGTATGCAAGCTCCAGCGATCCATTTATGGGCTGGTGCAAGCATCTCGGAGTTGGAACATTCGCTTTGATGAGATGATCAAAGCGTTTGGGTTTATGCAGACTTATGGAGAAGCCTGCGTTTACAAGAAAGTGAGTGGGAGCTCTGTAGAATTTATCATATTATATGTAGATGACATACTTTTGATGGGAAATGATATAGAACTTTTGGACAGCATTAAGGCCTACTTGAATAAGTGTTTTTCAATGAAGGACCTTGGAGAAGCTCCTTACCTATTAGGCATAAAGATCTATAGGGATAGATCGAGACGCCTCAAAGGTCTTTCACAAAGCACATAGCTTGATAAGATATTGAAGAAGTTCAATATGGATCAGTCCAAGAAAGGGTTCTTACCTGTGTTGCAAGGTGTGAGATTGAGCTCGGCTCAATGCCCGACCACGGCAGAAGATATAGAAGAGATGAGTGTCATCCCCTATGCCTCAGCCATAGGGTCTATTATGTATGCCATGCTGTGTACCAGACCTGATGTAAGCCTTGCCGTAAGTTTGGTAGGAAAGTACCAAAGTAATCCTGGCAAGGAACACTGGACAGCGGTCAAGAATATCCTGAAGTACCTGAAGAGGACTAAGGATATGTTTCTCGATTTTGGAGGTGACGAAGAGCTCGTCGTAAAGGGTTACGTCGACGCTAGCTTCGACACAGATCTGGATGAATCTAAGTCACAAACTGGATACGTGTATATTTTGAATGGTGGGGCAGTAAGCTGGTGCAGTTGCAAGAAAAGCGTCATGGCGGGATCTACATGTGAAGCGGAGTACATGGCAGCCTCGGAGGTAGCGCATGAAGCAATCTGGATGAAGGAGTTCATCACCTACCTAGGAGTCATACCCAATGCGTCGGGGCCGATCACTCTCTTCTGTGACAACACTAGAGCTATTGACCTTGCCAAGGAGCCCAGGTTTCACAAGAAGACCAGGCACATCAAGCGTCGCTTCAACTCCATTCGTGAAAATGTTCAAGATGGTGACATAGATATTTGCAAAGTGCATATGGATCTGAATGTCGCAGATCCGTTGACTAAACCTCTTCCGCGAGCAAAACATGATCAACACCAGAACTCTATGGGTGTTCGATTCATCACAATGTAACTAGATTATTGACTCTAGTGCAAGTGGGAGACTGTTGGAAATATGCCCTTGAGGCAATAAAAATTGATTATTATTATATTTCCTTGTTCATGATAATTGTCTATTATTCATGATATAATTGTGTTATCTGGAAATCGTAATACATGTGTGAATACATAGACCACAACATGTCCCTAGTGAGCTCTAGTTGACTAGCTCGTTGATCAACTGATAGTCATGGTTTCCTGACTATGGACATTGGATATCATTGATAACGGGATCACAATATTAGGAGAATGATGTGATGGACAAGACCCAATCCTAAGCATAGCACAAGATCATGTAGTTCGTTTGCTAGAGCTTTTCCAATGTCAAGTATCTTTTCCTTAGACCATGAGATCGTGTAACTCCCGGATACCGTAGGAATACTTTGGGTGTACCAAACGTCACAACGTAACTGGGTGACTATAAAGGTATACTACGGGTATCCCCGAAAGTATCTGTTGGGTTGACACGGATCGAGACTGGGATTTGTCACTCCGTATGACGGAGAGGTATCTCTGGGCCCACTCGGTAATGCATCATCATAATGAGCTCAATGTGACCAAGTGTTTGGTAACGGGATCATGCATTATGGTACGAGTAAAGTGACTTTCCGGTTACGAGATTGAACGAGGTATTGGGATACCGACGATCGAATGTCGGGCAAGTAACGTACCGACTGACAAAGGGAACTGTATATGGGTTTACTTGAATCCTCGACATCGTGGTTCATCCGATGAGATCATCGAGGAGCATGTGGGAGCCAACATGGGTATCCAGATCCCGCTGTTGGTTATTGACCGGAGAGTCGTCTCGGTCATGTCTGCGTGTCTCCCGAACCCGTAGGGTCTACACACTTAAGGTTCGGTGATGCTAGGGTAGTAGAGATATTACTATGCAGTAACCCGAAAGTTGTTCAGAGTCCCGGATGAGATCCCGGACGTCACGAGGAGTTCCGGAATGGTCCGGAGGTGAAGAATTATATAGAGGAAGTCAGGTTTCGGCCATCGGGAAAGTTTCGGGGGTCACCGGTATTGTACCGGGACCACCGGAAGGGTCCCGGGGGTCCACCTGGTGGGGCCACCTATCCCGACGGGCCCCATGGGCTGAAGTGGGAGGGGAACCAGCCCCTGGTGGGCTGGTGCGCCCCCCTTGGGCCCCCTGCGCCTAGGGTCGGAAACCCTAGGGGTGGGGGCGCCTCCACCTGGCTTGGGGGGCAAGTTCCCCCCCCTGGCCGCCGCCCCCCTTGGAGATTGTATCTCCTAGGGCTGGTGCCCCCCCCTAGGGGCCCTATATAAAGAGGGGGGGAGGGAGGGCAGCCGGACCCATGCTCTTGGCGCCTCCCTCTCCCTCCGCAACACCTCTCCCTCTCGTAGTGGTTGGCGAAGCCCTACCGAGATCGCTGCTGCATCCACCACCACGCCGTCGTGATGCTCGATCTCCATTAACCTCTCCTTCCCCCTTGCTGGATCAAGAAGGAGGAGACGTCTTAGCAAACCGTACGTGTTTTGAACACGGAGGTGATGTCCGTTCAGCACTAGGATCATCGGTGATTTGGATCACGACGAGTACGACTCCCTCAACCCCGTTCTCTTGAACGCTTCCGCTCACGATCTACAAGGGTATGTAGATGCACTCCTCTCTCTCGTTGCTAGATGAAATCATAGATTGATCTTGGTGAAGCGTAGAAATTTTTTATTTTCTGCAACGTTCCCCAACAAACATTGTGTCGCTTGCTTCCTGTTACCATCAGCCTAAGACACACAGATCGGGACCCCCTACCCGAGAACCGCCGGTTTTGACACCGATCCGACATAATTAGTTTCCTTTGCTTGCGGGGCATGGACAACAAACAATTTTCTCACTTCCCATTCCCCAGCTCAGTTACCCCCCCTGTTGGGGAACGTAGTAATTTCAAAAATTTCCTATGCACACGCAAGATCATGGTGATGCATAGCAATGAGAGGGGAGAGTGGTGTCCATGTACCCTCGTAGACCGAAAGCGGAAGCGTTAGCACAACACGGTTGATGTAGTCGTACGTCTTCACGATTCGACCGATCAAGTACCGAATGCACGGCACCTCCGAGTTCAGCACACGTTCAACTCGATGATGTCCCTCGAACTCCGATCCAGCCGAGCTTCGAGGGAGAGTTCCGTCAGCACGACGGCATGGTGACGATGATGATGTTCTACCGACGCAGGGCTTCACCTAAGCACCGCTACGATATTATCGAGGTGGACTATGGTGGAGGGGGGCACCGCACACGGCTAAGAGATCCAAGGGATCAATTATTGTGTCTATGGGGTGCCCCCTCCTCCGTATATAAAGGAGGGGAGGAGAGGGCCGGCCTGGAGGAGGAGGCGCGCCCAAGGGGGGAGTCCTACTCCCACCGGGAGTAGGACTCTTCCTTTTCCTACTTGGAGAGGGAGAGGGAAGGAAGAGGAAGGAGGGAGGAAGGAAATGGGGGGGGCGGCCCCCCTCCCAATTCCTTCCTCCCTCCTTCCTCTTCCTTCCCTCTCCCTCTCCAAGTAGGAAAAGGAAGAGTCCTACTCCCGGTGGGAGTAGGACTCCCCCCTTGGGCTCCCAATTCGGATTGGGCTTGGGGGGGCGTGCCCCCTCCCTTGCTCCTTTCCCCTCCTTTCCATTAAATACCATTAAGGCCCATATACCTCCCAGGGGATTCCAATAACCTCCCGGTGCTCTGGTATTATCCCGATCTCACCCGAAACCATTCCGGTGTCCAAATATAGTCGTCCAATATATCGATCTTTACGTCTCGACCATTTCGAGACTCCTCGTCATGTCCGTGATCACATCCGGGACTCCAAACAACCTTTGGTACATAAAAACACATAAACTCATAATATAACCGTCATCGAACTTTAAGCGTGCGGACCCTACGGGTTCGAGAACTATGTAGACATGACCGAGACACGTCTCTGGTCCTAGATGCTCATATTGGCTCCCACATATTCTACGAAGATCTTTGTCGGTCAAACTGCATAACAACATACGTTGTTCCCTTTGTCATCGGTATGTTACTTTCCCGAGATTCGATCGTCGGTATCTCAATACCTAGTTCAATCTCGTTACCGACAAGTCTCTTTACTCGCTCCGTAATACATCATCCCGCAACTAACTCATTAGTTTCAATGCTTGCAAGGCTTATATTGATGTGCATTACCGAGTGGGCCCAGAGATACCTCTCCGACAATCGGAGTGACAAATCCTAATCTCGAAATCACTACTAGGAAAAGGGCTATAGATGGGATGGGCACTAATGGCGCACCTGCCAGGTGGTGCGCCACTACTATATACTAATGGCGCACCAGACACATGGTGCACCACTAGTAATATTTTTTTCCATTTTTCCATACATACTAATGGCGCACCAGCCATAGAGTGCGCCAGTACTGTATTCTTTTTTTTATTCTTTTTTTTGCAAAACTACTAATGGTGCACCGTGTCATAGTGCGCCATTACTAGTTTAAACTAGTAATGGCGCACTATGACTCGGTGCGCCATTAGTATATATATATATATTACTTTTTGCAAAACTACTAATGGCGCACCACCTGGAGGTGCGCCATTAGTAACCAGCGTTACAAATGGCGCATTTGCAGGTGGTGCGCAATTAGTGACCTGGGACCCCAACAAGATATTTTGGACAGCCACACCTACCCACTCACTTTCCCCACTTCATTCCCTCCACCTCCTTCTCCAAGCTTTCGGCTGCCTCCTCCTACTCACCTCATTTGCACCATAGATTCATCAAAATTAAGTGGTGAAATTACCTTTTTTGATAGGTAAGTAAGGGGAAAGCTATCATCATGTTGTAGATCTACTTTTTTTCTCCCTAGCTCGCTCCAACAACGTGCACATGCACTTTTTGTGGCCTAGCTAGATCTATGTATGTTTGTGATGTTGCATATGTTTGTGGTGTTGCATATATGTTTGTGTTTGTAGGTACCGGTATTTGAAATGCGATAGTTGCCAGTATTTTGCCGGAATGTTGATTCATTTCCGTTTCGGCGAGAATTTTGGCACTATCCATTCTTTTTGGTCCTATTTTTAGGGAAGGTCATGCCAAATTGTTTCTTGGTTCTAAAATATCGTTTTGCTCTACCCCGCAGGCGACCATGGTCCGCACGATGACCGAAGGCATCGTGAATAGCCTTTTGAGCTCTGCGAAGGCCGAGATGCTTCAAAAGAACGAGACGGAGATAAGATGTCCGTGTCGAAGATGCAAGCTGAAGAGCCTTATTGCGGACCCAGATTCCGGGCAGGTGCGGGACCACCTGCTCTTGCGTGGTTTCATGGATGGCTATCGGTGGCAAGGTGATGAAGATGACTATGAAGTCGTCCATGGGGGCCGGGCAAGAAATGAGGAAGGGCAACAAGACAACCACCGCGGCGAGGGCGGGCGAGAAGACGAAGAATCTCCAGGACATGATCACGATGGTGATGTTGTACACAGTCATCATGTAGAAGATGTCATACATGATGATGAGGAAGATCAAGACGAAGGGCATGATCATGAAGATGAAGATGCCAGAGCAGACGACGATGGAGGCTGGGTGCAGGACCCTCATATTCAAGAGCTGCTTCTCAAGCAGACGGATAACGCAAGAGCTGCCACCCGAGAGAAAGCCAAGCTGGATCAACTGGAGATAGACGCGGTTACTCCATTGTATGAAGGATGCAGCCCCGAGGATACCCGCCTGAAAGTAACGCTCATGGCTCTGGAGATGAAGGTAAAACACAAAATGACCGACGCATGTTTCGACGAGAACATGTCATTCTGGCACGAACGTCTTCCCAAGGGGAACAAGTGCCCGACCAGTTTCGAGGAGGCGAAGAAAATTGTGTGTCATCTGGATTTACCACATGTGAAATACCATGTGTGCATGAACAATTGCATCATTTATCGGGACGAGCACGCGGAGTCTACCATATGTCCGGTGTGCAGCGTCACTGGATACAAGAAGAGGAAGAAAGCTCCTCGAAAATTGGTGTGGTACTTTCCGATCACTCCTCGTCTGCAGCGGTATTTCGCGGACCCTAAGATAGCAAAGCTCTTGTGTTGGCACGCGGATAGGGAGGAGAAGAAGCGGGAAGATGACGGAAATGATTCAGAGATAAATAAAAAAGACAAGATGCTGAGTCACCCTAAGGATGCGAGCCAGTGGCAAGCGTTGAACTTCGAATACCCAGAATTTGGGAAGGATCCAAGGAACATCGTGCTGGGCGCGAGCACCAATGGAGTCAATCCGTTTGGCAGCCAGAGAAGCACACATATCACCTGGCCTGTGTTTGTGTGGATGTACAACCTTCCCCCCTGGTTGTGCATTAAGAGGAAGTACATTCACATGAGTATGCTAATTGAAGGGCCGAAACAACCAGGGAATGACATCAATCTGTATCTGGGGCTGCTGAAGGAGGAGCTAGACACGCTGTGGAAAATGCCAGCCAATACGTGGGATGCCGCAGAGAAAGAATATTTCCCTATGAGAGCCGCATTGCTCACGACGGTGCACGACTATCTCGGTTACGGATATCTCGCGGGGCAGGTAGTCCACGGATTTTCTGGATGCGTAAGGTGCATGGATGACACAACGTATCGCCAGCTAGATAGAGATCCCAGGTCTTCGAAAACCGTGTTCATGGGACATCGAAGGTGGCTTCGCGACGATGACCCATGGAGGAAACGCAAGGATCTGTTCGATGGTGAAACCGAACCCCAAAAACGCCTGTGTACGAGGAGCGGCGAGGAAATAGACGAGCTGTTGAAAAATTGGAAAGATTGCCCACTGCCGGGAAAGAAGCAAAAGGCGCCAGAGCCGGGAAAGAAGCGAAAGGCGCCAGATCCGCTGCTGAAGGTATGGAAAACGAGGTCTGTTTTCTAGGACTTGCCGTACTGGAAGATCCATCGTGTGCCTCACAGCCTTGATGCCATGCATATCACGAAGAACGTGTGCGAGAGTCTGCTTGGTACCCTGCTCAACATGCCAGAGAGGACCAAAGATGGGCCGAAAGCAAGGGAAGACTTGAAATCAATGGGCATCAGGCAGCAGCTTCACGCTGATGATGATGATGATGATGATGATGATGATGATGATGCTGATGATGATGATGATGATGATGATGATGATGAGGCGAAGCAGGACACAGAAAGTCGTCGCAAAGGCAAAAAGGCCAAGAAGACCGGAAATGACTACCCTCCCGCGTGCTTCACTCTAAGTCAGGAGGAGATCGAGCAGTTTTTCACCTGCCTCGTAGGAGTAAAACTTCCTTATGGTTACGTGGGGAAGATAAGCAGATACCTAGACCCAGCGAAGCAGAAGTTTAGCGGGATGAAGTCTCACGACTGTCACGTGCTGATGACACAGATACTTCCAGTTGCAATCCGTGGGATCATGGACGCACACGTCCGTGAAATGCTATTTGGCCTATGCAACTTTTTCGACATCATCTCTCGGAAGTCGATTGGCATGAGGCAACTCAGAAGGCTACAGGAAGAGACCGTGGTGATACTACGCGAGCTTGAGATGTACTTCCCGCCCGCATTCTTCGATTTTATGGTGCATCTGCTGGTCCATATCATGGAGGATATCATCCAACTCGGGCCGACGTTCCTGCACAGCATGATGCCGTTCGAAAGGATGAATGGTGTCATCAAAGGATACGTTCGCAACATGTCACGTCTAGAGGGAAGTATAGCCAGGGGCTTTCTGACCGAAGAGTGCATCTCCTACTGCATGAATTATCTAGGCATCGAGAACCTCGTTGGTCTGCCCGTTAACAGGCACCTCGGCGGGCTCGCTAGATGGGGTCACCGTGAGGGTCGCTGCAAAATGCATGTCGACTTCGAGGGTCGACTCGCCGACTTTGAAAGAGCAAACCTAGTCGCGCTACAATACATAGATGTGGTCAATCCTTGGGTGGTAGAGCACAAAACCTTTATTGAGAAGACGTACAATGACCGAGGCCAACAGAGGACGGACGGAGATATAATCAAAGAGCACAACTCATGTTTCACGCGTTGGTTCAAGCAGAAGCTTCTGTCGTACCCTTTACATGAGGATTCTTCCGCGTAAGAACAACTCATATTCGCCTTGTCATAGGGCGCCGAGCACAACCTGATGACCTATGAGGCGTACGATATCAACGGCTACACATTCTACACCGAGAACAAGGACATGAAAAGCGATGGTTATCAAAACTCTGGGGTAACGATGGAATCCTACACCGGTAACGACAATGACAGATACTACGGAAGGATCGGGGAGATCTGGGAGCTGAGCTACGCTGGAGAGAAGGTCTCGATGTTCCGTGTCAGATGGGCCAAGAGCGTCCTAAAAGAAGACCGGTATTTCACCAACATGGTTATACCCAAAGCCAAATCCAAGACCGCGGGCGCAAACGTCACCGCGAAAAATGAGCCATGGGTACTGGCTTCCCAAGTGGACCAATGCTTCTTCATTACCGACCCGTCAAAGCCCAGTCGTGTTGTCGTGAGGAGAGGCAAAAGGAAGATCATCGGAATGGATGGAGTAGCCAATGAGCAAGACTTCGACAAGTACGGCGACCCAAAGATCGAACATGACGACGACGATGAAGTAGCAGCACACACCACAAGAAGAAGCAGGACCACCCTACCTAAAGGGCGTCCGTTCCATAGAAGAACTCCATTTGCGAAAAAGAAGGGCAAGAAGATTGTGAACAGATAGCTAGCTAAGATCGATTGTATTTAAATCGTAGTCTTCATTTCTCGATTGTATTTCATGGGCACTTTTTGATATCATGAATATTTTTATATTTCATGGGCACTTTTTGAATTCATGAGGACACTTGATCTCGATCCCCCTCCATCTTGATCCCACCCGCACCCTCCCCCGCTAGCTCCACCGCCGCCGCCGACCCACCGCAACCCTCCCCCGCTCCACCGCCGCCGACGAGCACCCGGCCCCCCGCACCCTCCCCCGGCCGCTCCACCGCCACCAACGGGCACCCCCCGCACCCTCCCCCGCTCCACCGCCACCGCCGATGATATTTTCAAGTAACAAAATTGATGATATTTTTTAAAAAATTATTACTGTTTTTATAAAAATTATTACTGTTTCATATTCATATTCATTTTCTAAAAAATAATAATAAAAAAGTGTAGACTACAATTGTTGTTAAACAACAATTATTACTGTTTTTCTAAAAAAAATATTAATGTTTCATATTCATATTCATATTCATTTTTTTAAACATACTAATGGCGCACCGACGGGGGGTGCACCATTGCTATCTAAAAAAAAGATTTCTAATGGCGCACGGACGGGGGGTGCGCCATTGCTATTATAAAAAAATTCTAATGGCACACCGAGGGGTAGTGCGCCATTAGTAAGCTTCCCCCCTAGCTATCCTCCCTCTCCCTCGCTAGCTCCCCTTCGACCCTCTCTCCCTCGCCACCAGATCCACCCGCCGCTGCCCCGACCCACGACGCCGTCGCCCCGACCCTCGCCGGACTCCACCCCCACCGCCCCCGCGCCCCCGCGACCCCACCCCCGCCGCCCTCGCGCACCCACGCCCCCACCCACGCCACCACACGCCGCCCCCGCGCCCCCACCCCTGCCGTGCGGCCGTCCGCTCCTGCTGGCCCCGGCCTCCCCCACGGCGGCGACGAGCAGAGCAGCCGACGACGACGGCCTCCTCCGCTGCGCCCCGGCCCCGTTCTTCCGCCGCCGCGGAGCTACCCGTCCCGGGACAAGGCCTCCGTGTTTCCGCCTCCGCTCACCGCCGCGGCCTGCTTCCCCTACGGCGCCTCTCCTCCCGCTGGTAATTTTCTCGTTGGTAGTTTGGTATTACTTGAATTGGTGTATGCATTGTCTGATCCTTGTTGTATTGCGGTGATAACCCCGAATTGGAAGTTAGACTTGCAATTTCTGTTCCTAGACATACCTGAACAGAGATGTATGCATTGTCTAATTGTTAGTATGACTGAGATAGAGATGTCATGATTGTTGTATGCATTGTCTTAGTTTGGTACTAGTTGAATTGGTGTATGCATTGTATGATTATTGGTAGTTTGGTATTAGTTGAATTGGTGTATGCATTGCCTCGTGCGCGTTGTCGCCTGGCCACGCCCCGTTCCGCCACTACCCATTGCTTCTGCTGTTGCTAGCTGCTGCTGCTCTTAGTCATTGTTTGCTACTGCTGGCCGCTGATGCTGATGCTAAACTATTGTCGCTGCTTTTTTCTGCTAATTGTTGTCGCTTGTAGTAGTTGCGTTGGTGTTGCTGCCGCATATAGGCCGACCCTTAGGTTAGTTAACTATAGTTTAGGATAATTGGCTTAGGTGGTTAGGCTAATTAGTGGTTATTAGATTTAGTGTATATGACATGTGGAACCTACTGTTAGATAAATCTTCAGTGATTATCTAGTTTTGTTCTAGATAACGATTAAATGTGGCTAATTATCCTCTCGATTCGGTCACTTGCTCGTTTCAGTTTAATGATTGCATTGTAGTCCACTTTTTCAGTAAAATGTTCTGTTGCAATTCATTCCATTAGTTTGGTGCTGAAATGATCTGTCGTAATTCCTTCTTTCTGTTGCATTGTTTGGAATTGTATCTCCCTTTAGCTGCTAAACTCTCTGGAATTAATGCTTCATATGATGTTCAATTTTTGCATAAGTTGAAGAAACAATAGTTCTACTAACAAGCAGAAGAAAGGATTGGGCTCTGGTCCAAATGATGTTTAACATGAATTTAACTAAACAGGAATTTTATGTTGTTGCTGCTGAAGATGAGTAGTTGTAGGAAGATGATGCATAGTAGTTTTATGTTGTTGTAGTAGTTGTAGGATGTTATTGTAGTTGAAGTTGCAGGAGTAGATAATGGAGTACTGCCAATTTACTGTTAGTTAAGATGTTGAACACACAACTGTTGTTTACTCTAGTGATAGGAGTAGTAGTGGTGGCCATCTAGTTGGACTACTACTGCTAGGACTTGCTCCAGATTTTAGGATTTCTTTTCTTTTAGGATTTATTTTCTTCTAGGACTAGGTTTTTATTATTTTTCTGTTGTGATTGTTTTTGAGCTCTTTCTTTTTCATTTCCTACTATCCTTATCCTAATTATCTTAAATTGTTATGATATGTGTAACAGGATTAGATCTTGGATTTGCTAGTGGACTTTGGGAGTTTCTTAGCCAGCTTGGTGACTCCATATTTTTCACTATTTCAGCAAGTCTTTTGTAAGCATTAAACTTTCAGCACTACATTTTTATCTTATGTGTACATCTGTTTGCTTCCAATTGCTATATATGTATTGTTGTTACTAAAAATGATGAAGCTCCTGTCAATTGCTATATATGTGTATTGATACAGTTCAGATTTGATTAGTTCCATAAATTTGTATGACCAAATATATATTTCAGATTTGTATAGTTTCAGAGATTTGTATGCCCAAAGATACAGTTCAGATTTGAATTGTTTCAGAAATTTGTATGACCAGAGATACAGTTCAGATTTGAATTGTTTCAGAAATTGGTATGACCAAAGATGCTATTGTATATAAATGGGCTGCTGTAGAACTGTTCTTCATCTTTACAGTGCTGTTGTGTAGAAATATGCTGAATTTTCTGGTCTGATTGTTGCTCAAAGAAATTTAGCAAAAAAAAAGGGGTCCTGGGAGACGCCGCTGCTGCTTGAGGCCCTTGAGAGGCCCTTCGTGTCGTGATGATTTTGCAGGTACCCCGAGAGGCCCTTGAGTTTGCCGGAATGTCGATTAACTTCCGTTCCGGCAAATTCGGGTACTCCATATGTCCTATTTTCAGCAAAGGTCATGCTGAAATTTTCCATGAATTTTAGCATGACTTTGCTAAAAATCGGACATATGGGGTACTTGCTACTAATGCATGGGCCAGGGTATCTTAGTACTTAATTAAGTAGGATCAACTGCCCCTTTATTCTTGCTGCATTAAACCATAGGTGGCAATAGAGCCAAGTGATTAGGCCCAACTTAGAATTCTCCTCAGCATCGATAAACCCTAGATGATAAACCCAACATAGGTGGCAATAGAGCCAAGTGATTAGTGCCAAGTGATTAGGCCCAACCTAGGGTGCCTCGGCATCGATAAACCCTAAATGATGAAAACTTAACTTAGCATTTAGGGTGCCTCGGCGTCGACAAACCCTAAATGATGAAACCTTGGCTTTTAGGGTGCCTCGGTGTCGATGAGAACCTAAATGATGTACGCTTAGGCTTTTAGGGTGCCTCGGCATCGACAAACCCTAAATGATAAAAGCTTAGCTTTTAGGATGCCTCGGTGTCGACAAACCCTAAATGATGAGACCATGATCTTGTTCCTTGACAATAACCAACTTTTTGACCAAACTGTTTTCCTATTTAGAGCGAAACATGGCCAACAACGATGAGGCCGGCGGTTCGGGCGGCAAGAAATTCTGGGAGTTGTCCCAGGAGATGGAGAAACAACCTCACCGCTATGAGGACGCCGCGGAAGACACCGATCCTGACTACACAACCCCTAGTGGCGTCGGGGATGACACCACTGATGGTGCCGCCGAGGATGCCACCACTGATGATGGCGGCGCACACACAGATGGCAGCCAACCGAAGAAGCAAAGGAAGGACCGGCGCCCGAATGCGCTCCGCACCCTCAAGGAGGAATTTACTCAAGTGGACTCCGACGGGCATCCAACGGAGCCCAAACATATAGTCAAGGGGTACTCGTTCAGCTCGGGTGCATTCTCCGGAGCACCGTCTCGATCAACACCGAGAACCTTAAGGCATAAGGACCAGGGAATTTGCGCAACCTCCTCTTCACGAAGCTGCACGAACGATACAAGTTCCCCGCTGAGTTTGCAAACACACGCCTCTCAGGGAATAAAGTGAACAGTACCGCCCTCACGAGGATGAGCACGGCCCTGTCTACTTGGAGAAGCACGGTGAAGGCAATGATTGACAAAGGTGGTAGTTATGACAAGATCAAGGCGAAATATCCTTTGATGAGCGAAGATGAGTACAAGGAGTTCAAGATCAAGTGCGAGAGCAGCGCAACCTCCGAATCAAGTCAGTGGGGGAAAGAAATGCGGAAGTTGAACTTAGGGGTCCACCAACTCGGTCCCGGCGGTTACAGAGTGGCGGAGCCTATATGGGACAAGGAGGACGCGGAGCGTGCCGAGCAAGGCCTACCGCCCCGCTTCGAGAAATACCGTGACAAGCAGACCAGGAACTTTCTCAGGGCCCGGTACAAGGAGGACCCGGTAACAAAGGAGCTTACCACGGATCCGAAGATCAGGGCGCTCGAGCTTGTTCTGGTAAGGAATACACCCCCGCGTAATTAGCTCCATATGGTTGCACTCTAATTAATCCCCAATATTTCTAAATGGTTCACGTTCCTTCCGCAGGACACTGAAAGCAGTAGCGCGGGGTCGTCTCAGAGCTCCCCTTTCGACACCCCTTTAAATAGGGCGTTGAACGTAATGAAAAACAAGGATAAGCTCAGTAAGCCGACGTCAGCTGGTCGTGTGGCCGGCAAAGGCTTGTCCACAAAATGGTCGTCATACTATACCGCTGGTGGGCGAAAGGAGAAAAAGACCAGCTCGGAAAGCCAGTCGCGCGAGGTTGAAGCACTCAAGGCACAAGTGGCGCGGATTCCGGAGCTTGTCCAAGAGCAAGTGGAACAACAACTGGGAACGAAGCTCAACGCCATGGTGCCTACGTTGATTCATGGGCTGACGACGTGGATTGCGGGCGGCCAACAGGGGCCTCCCCCGGTTCCCAGCTTCACGGCCAGCAACTCGCACAGCGCGCAGGCGGCGCCAGGCGGCGCCATTGGTGTCTCCGGCGGAGGCGGTATTCGTGTCTCCGCGCCGGCACGGGCATTGGAGCTTAATGCACCCGGGTGTACGCCGGCCGGCACCTCGCCAGCAAGCGGCCCCTCGTCAGTTGCACGCCCGCCGTTGGCGGTGCCTCGACATTAGCCGAGCTCGACGGCATCACGGTAACTAAGCCTCTCGGCCGATGACTTCATCTCCTTGCCTTTGACTGGGCATCCCTGACGCCCTACATGTTTTCGCAGGGCGCCGCCGACGTTCCTTGCACTCTTCTGCACTTCGTGGCGGCGAGTTGGTCGATGTCGCCAAGGGCAGAATCGTTCAACCGGGCAACCCCATGTTCCACGGTAATCCGATGCCACCCACAGTGTATAGGGTTGAAGTGGTTCGGGTGCTGCCAGGCTGCGACGAGCTGTTACCTCCGATTCGACCCGCCGGGGCCGATGAAGAAGATGAGATGACCCTCAGTGCCTGCGTAAACTGGCCCCTACTTTGGCCGAAGAGCCAGATTCGTTTGGGGCGGGGGACACCACCCCACAGACAAGACCGCCAGTCGTGCCGGCGCCAAGCCATGGCAAGAACGCCGCAACGCTACCGGACCCTGCCGGACATCCCTATGGCACAGGATCCGGACATCCCTATGGCACAGGATCCGGACGACGACGACAACGATGATGGTACATTTACCAAAGTCGATAAGTACTTTGCCGAACATGGGTACGCTGACGAGTTCTGCGGGCCTCTTTCTCAAGAACCCAATCAAGACGACCGCGATCTAGCTGGTACGGCGGAGAAATCCAATTGCAACAGGCGTCATCTGGCATTCAGTTCTCAGGAGACGCCTCCAGCTCCCGCCTTCACCGAGCCTCAGATAGCTGAGGTGCGAAATATTATCAGCCCCAACACGCTCAAGAAGGCGGTCTGTGAGCAGAACTCGGTCCCATTACAGGAGATTAAGAAGAAGGGACAGAAACGAAAGACTAACAAGGGTGCCAGTGCGAGCCAGCCGGCACCGAGTTCGATCCGTGCTCAGGACGGGCCACCTTCACCTAAGGATATTTCGAGGAGGGTGCATGTGGCGGGTAGGGCGATGCTACCGCCAAATATGCTCAATGCTGCAACCGGTGCTATGCGGAGTCTGCACGACAGTGTTCTTTCTTTGGAGAAGCGGCGTCTCAGAGAGAATGATGTGGCATACCCGGTTTTCGTGGCCAAGGTGCCAGAGGGCAAGGGCTTTGTGGATGGCGACATCGGGGGTACGATCGTCCTGCGGTTTGATGACATCTTTGCTATGTTTAACCTTCATCCGCTGCACTACACCTTCGTTCGGCTGTTTTCGCTGAGTATGGAGATGCGGATCATTAGAGACAAGACCCCGGACATCGTGATAGTCGACCCCTTCTACATGCGTGCCAAGCACTTGAGCAGCGCTGGGGACCGCCAAGTTGCGAGTTCACACCTCGAAGGCGTCATTCTGGCAAACCCAGATAAGGATAACTTCCTTGTGGCTTACTTTCCCGAGTAAGTCATCCCTTAACCTCCCCGTAACATATGATTTCTTAGATTTCGATCGTTCTTTTTTTTCTAACATTCCGTGTTCTGTGCAGTGACACACATTGCACACTCATCCTCTTAAGCCCGAAATATTCCATGGCCACGTATTTCGACCCGAACCGTAACTCCAAGATAGACTACACAAATGTCAAGAAAGTTCTTGATGATGTTCTCCCCGGCTACGCCAAATCTGGAGGCACCTTCACCAGGGCAGTTCGTAAGTACGGCAAGCACACCTTCTCACACAATACGAAGTTCTGCTGCGTCAAGTAGCCGCCTGGCGGTCAGAAGGATGCCTACTACGCCCTCCATCACATGCGGGCGATCGTAAGGGACCATCATCACCTTCTGCTACCAGATAATCTCAAAGATTGGGCCGCGAGCTTGTCGGCAATCCAGGACGCGGACCTCAGACAAGAATTCTTTCGCATCCAGTCGGAGTTTGCGGACATCATCCATCAAGATGTCCTTCATACCTCGGGGCAGTTCTTCCTCAGATATCAACCGTCCAACAGTGAGATAGATGGAACGCTACAAATGCAGGGTGACAACGACCGCGATTTCATGACCATCACGACACACGGCGGCTTCATCCACGCTCATGTCCGATGAGTCGAGTCGAAAGTAGTGATGTGTAGTTCTGAAACATTGATTGGCTCATGTTGTAATTAAACTTTAATGAATTCGTATGTCTCTTTGGTTTGGACAGTCGTTCAACTTAGATGTAATCGATGCTATTTATTAGTAGGACCATGAATCATGCTATTAATGTCTTGCTTTTCTCTTCCGATCCTTTTGTTGCATACTTACATATTGCTTATGTATTGTCTGTTGTTTGGCTTGTGCATAGAGATGCCGTCGTATGTCGTGTACAAGGGTAAGGTTCCCGGAGTCTACGACGACTGGGAGGAGTGTCGGAGACAAGTTCACCGTTTCAATGGTAACAGTTACAAAGGGTACACCACTAGGGCGGAGGCCGAATCTAGATACGCCCGCTATCTAGCAGGAGAGAGGAGGGAGCGTTGGAGGAACCGGATGAAGACCAGTTTGATCGCGATGATGCTCATCGTGATGACCGCAGCTCTCTTCTATGTGATGGTAGTTTAGATGATCGATATCGACTTGTAATGTGAAGACAAACTCGATACTCGCGGTCTTGAGACTTGTAATGTTTTATCTTTGTTCGGTCTTTTGAATTCGGAGACTAATATGATGAATTGTATTTGGAGACTAATCTTCTATTCTATTTGATGAATCTGTTGTTGTTGTGTGCTGCTGTCTATATTTTGTCCAATAATATATTTTGTAACCTGTGCAAAAATCAGAAAAGTAAAAAAACAAATATTGATACTAATGGCGCATCACCTCAAGGTGCGCCATTAGTATGCCAAAGGATACTAATGGCGCATCACCACAGAGTGCGCCATTAGCATGACAAAGCACATGGTTACGTATGGCCCCCCGGGAGGCATACTAATGGCGCATGGTGTTACATACTAATGGCGCACTGCTTGGTGCGCCATTAGTATACCAGATACTAATGGTGCACCAGTGGTGCGCCATTAGTAAAAAATACTAGTGGCGTGATACTAATGGCGCACCGGTAGTGCGCCATTAGTAGGCAAAACCGGTGCGCCATTAGTAGGCCTTTTCCTAGTAGTGAATATGCCAACCCAACAAGTACCTTTGGAGACACCTGTAGAGCACCTTTATAATCACCCAGTTACATTGTGACATTTGGTAGCACACAAAGTTTTCCTCCGGTAAATGGGAGTTGCATAAATCTCATAGTCATAGGAACATGTATAAGTCATGAAGAAAGCAATAACAACATACTAAATGATCAAGTGCTAAGCTAACGGAATGGGTCAAGTCAATCACATCATTCTCCTAATGATGTGATCCCGTTAATCAAATGACAACTCTTTGTCCATGGCTAGGAAACATAACCATCTTTGATTCAATGAGCTAGTCAAGTAGAGGCATACTAGTGACATTATGTTTGTCCATGTATTCATACATGTACTAAGTTTCCAGTTAATACAATTCTAGCATGAATAATAAACATTTATCATGATATAAGGAAATATAAATAACAACTTTATTATTGCCTCTAGGGCATATTTCCTTCAGTCTCCCACTTGCACTTGAGTCAATAATCTAGTTCACAGCACCATGTGATTTAACACCAATATCCACATCTGTATGTGGTTAACACCCATAGTTCACATCGTCATGTGACCAACACCCGAAGGGTTTACTAGAGTTAATAATCTAGTTCACATCGCTATGTGATTAACACCCAAAGAGTACTAAGGTATGATCATGTTTTGCTCGTGAGAGAAGTTTAGTCAATGGGTCTGTCACATACAGAGCCGTATGTATTTTGCAAATATTCTATGTCTACAATGCTCTACATGGAGCTACTCTAGCTAATTGCTCCCACTTACAATATGTATCCAAATTGAGACTCAGAGTCATCTGGATCGGTGTAAAAGCTTGCATCGATGTAACTCTTTATGACGAACTCTTTTATCACCTCCATAATCGAGAAACATCTCCTTAGTCCTCACTAAGGATATTCTTGACCGCTGTCCAGTGATCTACTCCTAGATAAAAATTGTACTCCCTTGCCAAACTCAGAGCAAGGTATAGAATAGGTCCGGTACATAGCATAGCATACTATATAGAACCTATGACTGAGGCATAGGGAATGACTTTTATTCTCTTTCTATTTTCTGTCGTGGCCAGGTTTTGAGTCTTACTCAATTTCACACCTTGTAACACAGGCAAGAACTCTTTCTTTGACTGTTCTATTTTGAACTACTTCAAAGTCTTGTCAAGGTATGTACTCATTGAAAAAAAACTTATCAAGCGCCTTGATCTATCTCTATAGATCTTGATGCTCAATATGTAAGCAGCTTCACCGAGGTCTTTCTTTGAAAAACTCCTTTCAAATACTCCTTTATGCTTTCCAGAAAATTCTACATTATTTCCGATCAACAATATGTCATTCACATATACTTATCAGAAAGGATGTAGTGCTCCCACTCACTTTCTTGTAAATATTGGCCTTTCCAAAAGTCTGTATAAAACCATATGCTTTGATCAACTCATCAAAGTGTATATTCCAACTCCGAGATGCTTACACCAGTCCATTGATGGATCGCTGGAGCTTAGACATTTTATTAGTACCTTTAGGATTGACAAAACCTTCTGGTTGTATCATATACAACACTTCTTTAAGAAATATCCAATTAAGGAATGCAGTTTTGACATCCATTTGCCAGATTTCATAAAATTTGGGAATTGCTAACATGATTCAGACAGACTTAAGCATAGTTACGAGTGACAAAATCTCATCGTATTCAACACCTTGAACTTGTCAAAAACCATTCGCAACAAGTCGAGCCTTGTAGATAGTAACACTACTATCAATGTCCGTCTTCCTCTTGAAGATCCATTTATTTAACTTGGCTTGCTGATCATCGAGCAAGTCAACCAAAGTCCATACTTTGTTATCATACATGGATCATATCTTGGATTTCATGGCCTCAAGCCATTTCGCGGAATCTGGGCTCATCATCGCTTCCTCATAGTTCGTAGGTTCATCATGGTCTAGTAACATGACTTCCAGAATAGGATTACCATACCATTCTGGTGCGGATCTTACTCTGGAAGACCTACGAGGTTTGGTAGTAACTTGATCTGAAGTTTCATGATCATCATCATTAACTTCCTCACTAATCGGTGTAGGCATCACTGGAACTGGTTTCTATGATGAACAACTTTCCAATTCGGGAGAAGCTATAATTACCTTATCAAGTTCTACTTTCCTCCCACTCACTTCTTTCGAGAGAAACTCCTTCTCTAGAAAGGATCCATCTTAGCAACGAATATCTTGCCTTTGGATCTGTCATAGAAGGTGTACTCAACAGTTTCCTTTGGGTATTCTATGAAGACTCACTTCTCCGATTTAGGTTCGAGCTTATCAGGTTGAAACTTTTTCACATAAGCATCGCAGCCCCAAACTTTAAGAAACGACAACTTTGGTTTCTTGCCAAACCACAGTTCATAAGGCATCATCTCAATGGATTATGATGGTGCCCTATTTAAAGTGAATGCAGCTGTCTCTAATGCATAACCCCAAAACGATAGTGGTAAATCGGTAAGAGACATCATAGATTGCACTATATCCAATAAAGTATGGTTATGACATTCGGACACACCATTAAGCTGTGGTGTTCCAGATGGCATGAGTTTGTGAAACTATTCCACATTGTTTTAATTGAAGACCAAACTCGTAACTCAAATATTCTCCTCTATGATCAGATTGTAGAAACTTTATTTTCTTGTTACGATGATTCTCCACTTCACTCTGAAATTCTTTGAACTTTTCAAATGTTTCATACTTGTGCTTCATTAAGTAGATATACTCATATCTGCTCAAATCATCTGTGAAGGTCAGAAAATAACAATACCCGCCATGAGCATTGATGTCTACTACACAACCTTCTTCTTGTAGATGTTGTTGGGCCTGCAAGTGCACAAGTTTGTAGGACAGTAACAAATTTCCCTCAAGTGGATGACCTAAGGTTTATCAATCCGTAGGAGGCGTAGGATGAAGATGGTCTCTCTCAAACAACCCTGCAACCAAATAACAAAGTGTCTCTTGTGTCCCCAACACACCCAATACAATGGTAAATTGTATAGATGCACTAGTTCGGTGAAGAGATAGTGATACAAGTGCAATATGGATGGTAGACAAAGGTATTTGTAATCTGAAATTATAAAAACCGCAAGGTAACAAGTGGTCAAAGTGAGCGTAAACGGTATTGCAATGATAGGAAACAAGGCCTAGGGTTCATACTTTCACTAGTGCAAGTTCTCTCAACAATAATAACATAGATAAATCATATAACAATCCCTCAACATGCAACAAAGAGTCACTCCAAAGCCATTAATAGCGGAGAATGAACGAAGAGATTATGGTAGGGTACGAAACCACCTCAAAGTTATTCTTTCGGATCAATCTATTCAAGACTTTGTACTAGAATAACACCTTAAGACACAAATCAACCAAAACCCTAATGTCACCTAGATACTCCATTGTCACCTCAAGTATCCGTGGGCATGATTATATGAGATGCATCACACAATCTCAGATTCATCTATTCAACCAACACAAAGTACTTCAAAGAGTGCCCCGAAGTTTCTACCGCAGAGTCAAGAACGTGTGCCAACCCCTATGCATAGGGTCATGGGCGGAACCCGCAAGTTGGTCACCAAAACATACATCAAGAGGCACATGATATCCCATTGTCACCACAGATAAGCACGGCAATACATACACCAAGTGTTCTCATAAAAGACCCAATCCGATAAGATAACTTCAAAGGGGAAACTCAATTCATCACAAGAGAGTAGAGGGGGAGAAACATCATAAGATCCAACTACAATAGCAAAGCTTGGGATACATCAAGATCGTGCCATAGAGGGAACATGAGAGAGAGAGATCAAACACATAGCTACTGGTACATACCCTCAGCCTCGAGGGTGAACTACTCCCTCCTCGTCATGGAGAGTGCCGGGATGATGAAGATGGCCACCGATGAAGGATCCCCCCTCCGACAGGGTGCCGGGAAGGGCTTCCGAGAGGTTTTTGGTGGCTACAGAGGCTTGCGGTGGCGGAACTCCCGGTCTATCTTGATATTCGATGGTTTTAGGGTACATAGGCTTATATAGGCGAAAGAAGTCGGTCGGGGGGTGCTCGAGGGGTCCACGAGACAGGGGGCGCGCACTGTAGGGGGGGCGCGCCCTCCTATCTCCTGGGCTCCTTGAGGATCATCTGACTTGATCTCCAAGCCTCTAGGATGATATTCTTCCAAAAAATCACGATGCCGAAGGTTTCATTCCATTTGGACTCCGTTTGATATTCCTTTTCTTCAAAATACTGAAACAGGCAATAAAACAGCAATATGGGATGGGCCTCCGGTTAATAGGTTAGTCCCAAAAGTAATATAAAAGTGTATAATAAAGCCCATAATCATTCAAAACAGATAATAATATAGCATGAATGCTTCATAAATTATAGATACGTTGGAGACGTATCAAGCATCAACACTCATTGGACCGCATACATCAGTATGTATTATTTCCAATAAGTCAGTAGCTCATTGCATTGTTCCGGAGAACGGAGTTTTGGTCATCTTGCCCATAAGGCACGGTTCGTAAGCATCAAATGATTCATAATCAAGTGATTCCAAAAGTCCATCTTTATGGAGTTTCTTCATGCGCTTTACAACGATATGACCCATACGGCAGTGCCAGAAATAAGTTGCACTATCATTATCAACTTTGCATCTTTTGGCATCAATATTATGAATATGTGTATTACCACGATCGAGATCCAACAAACTATTTTCATTGGGTGTATGACCATCGAAGGTTTTATTCATGTAAACAGAACAAGAATTATTCTCTGATTTTAAATGAATAAATGTATTGCAACAAACATGATCTAATCATATTTATGCTCAACGCAAACACCAAATAACATTTATTTAGGTTCTACACTAATCTCGAAAGTATAGGGAGTGCACGATGATGATCATATCAATCTTGGAACCACTTCCAACACACATCGTCACTTCACCCCCAACTAGTTTCTGTTTATTCTGTAACTCCTGTTTCGAGTTACTAATCTTAGCAACCGAATAAGTATCAAATACTCAGGGGCTACTATAAAGACTAGTAAGGTACACATCAATAACCTGTATATCAAATATACCCTTGTTAACTTTGCCATCCTTCTTATCTACCAAATATTCAGGGCATTTCCGCTTCTAGTGACCATTTCCTTTGCAATAGAAGCACTTAGTTTCAGGCTTTGGTCCAGCTTTGGGCTTCTTCGCGGGAGTGACAACTTGCTTGCCATTCTACTTGAAGTTCCCTTTCTTTTCCTTTGCCCTTTTCTTGAAACTAGTGATCTTGTTTAATCATCAACACTTGATGCTTTTTCTTGATTTCTACCTTCGTTGATTTCAGCATCACGAAGAGCTCGGGAATCGTTTTCGTCATCCCTTGCATACTATAGTTCATCACGAAGTTCTAGTAACTTAGTGATGGTGACTAGAGAACTATGTCAATCACTATCTTATCTGGAAGATTAACTCCCACTTGATTCAAGTGATTGTAGTACTCAGACAATCTAAGCACTTGTTCACTAGTTGAGCAATTCTCCTCCATCTTTTAGGCGAAGTATTTGTCAGAGGTCTCATACCTCCTGACACGGGCATGAGTCTGAAATATCAATTTCATCTCATGGAACATCTCATATGTTCCGTGATGTTTCAAAATCATTTTTGTAGTCCCGGTTCTAAGCCATAAAGCATGGTGCACAAAACTATCAAGTAGTCATCATATTGAGCTAGCCAAACGTTCATAACGTCTGCATCTGCTCCTGCAATAGGTCTGCCACCTAGCAGTGCATCAAGGACATAATTCTTCTGTGCAGCAATGAGGATAAACCTCAGATCACGGACCAAGTCCGCATCATTGCTACTAACATCTTTCAACTTAATTTTCTCTAGGAACACATATAAAAACATAGGGAAGCAACAACGCGAGCTATTGATCTACAACATAATTTGCAAAATACTACCAGGACTAAGTTCATGATAAATTAAAGTTCAATTAATCATATTACTTAAGAACTCCCACTTAGATAGACATCCCTCTAATCATCTAAGTGATCACGTGATCCAAATCAACTAAACCATAACATATCATCACGTGAAATGGAGTAGTTTTCAATGGTGAACATCACTATGTTGATCATATCTACTATATGATTCACGCTCGACCTTTCGGTCTCAGTGTTCCGAGGCCATATCTGCATATGCTAGGCTTGTCAAGTTTAACCTGAGTATTCTGCGTGTGCAAAACTGGCTTGCACCCGTTGTAGATGAACGTAGAGCTTATCACACCCGATCATCACGTGGTATCTGGTCACGACAAACTTTGGCAACGGTGCATACTCAGGGAGAACACTTATACCTTGAAATTTAGTGAGAGATCATCTTACAAAGCTACCGTCGAACTAAGCAAAATAAGATGTATAAAAGATAAACATTACATGCAATCAAAATATGCGACATGATATGGCCATCATCATCTTGTGCCTTTGATCTCTATCTCCAAAGCATCGTCATGATCTTCATCATCACCGGCGTGACACCATGATCTCCATCATCTTGATCTATATCAATGTGTCTTCACATGGTCGTCTCGCCAACTATTGCTCTTGCAACTATTGCTATCGCATAGCTAGCGATAGAGTAAAGCAATTATTTGGCGTTTGCATCTTATGCAATAAAGAGAAACCTATAAGGCTTCTGCCAGTTGTCGATAACTTCAACAAAACATGATCATCTCATACAACAACTTATATCTCATCACGTCTTGACCATATCACATCACAACATGCCCTGCAAAAACAAGTTAGATGTCCTCTACTTTGTTGTTGCAAGTTTTACGTGGCGGCTACGGGCTGAGCAAGAACCGTTCTTACCTACGCATCAAAACCACAACGATATTTCGTCAAGTTAGTGTTGTTTTAACCTTCACAAGGACTGGGCGTAGCCACACTCGGTTCAACTAAAGTTGGAGAAACAAACACCCGCCAGCCACCTGTGTGCAAAGCACGTTGGTAGAACCAGTCTCGCGTAAGTGTATGCGTAATGTTGGTCTGGGCCGCTTCATCCAACAATACCGCCGAACAAAAGTATGACATGCTGGTAAGCAGTATGACTTGTATCGCCCACAACTCACTTGTGTTCTACTCGTGCATATAACATCTACGCATAAAACCTGGCTCGGATGCCACTGATGGGAACGTAGTAATTGCAAAAATTTCCTACGCACACGCAAGATCATGGTGATGCATAGCAACGAGAGGGGAGACTGTTCTCCATGTACCCTCGTAGACCGAAAGCGGAAGCGTTAGCACAATGCGGTTGATGTAGTTGTACGTCTTGACGATCCGACCGATCAAGTACCGAACGCACGGCACCTCCGAGTTCAGCACACGTTCAACTCAATGAAGTCCCTCGAACTCCGATAAAGCCGAGCTTTGAGGGAGAGTTCTGTCAGCATGACGGCATGGTGACGATGATGATGTTCTACCGGCGCAGGGCTTCGCCTAAGCACCGCTACGATATTATCGACATGGACTATGGTGGAGGGGCGCACCGCACACGGCTAAGAGATCCAAGGGATCAATTGTTGTGTCTATGGGGTGTCCCCCTCCTCCGCATATAAAGGAGGGGAGGAGAGGGTCGGCCAGGAGGAGGAGGCGCGCCCAAGGGGGGGAGTCCTACTCCCATCGGGAGTAGAACTCCTCCTTTTCCTACTTGGAGAGGGAGAGGGACGGAATAGGAAGGAGGGAGGAAGGAAAGGGGGGCCATCCCCCTCCCAATTCGGATTGGGTTTGGGGGGGCGACCCCTCCCTTGCTCCTTTCCCCTCCTTTCCACTAAAGCCCATTAAGGCCCATATACCTCCCGGGGGGTTCCGATAACCTCCCGGTGCTCCGGTATTATCCCGATCTCACCCGGAACCATTCCGGCGTCCAAATATAGTCGTCCAATATATCAATCTTTACGTCTCGACCATTTCGTGACTCCTAGTCATGTCCGTGATCACATCCGGGGCTCCTAACTACCTTCGGTACATCAAAACACATAAACTCATAATATAACCGTCATCGAACTTTAAGCGTGCGGACCCTACGGGTTCGAGAACTATGTAGACATGACTGAGACACGTCTCCGGTCAATAACCAATAGCGGAACCTGGATGCTCATATTGGCTCCCATATATTCTACGAAGATCTTTATCGGTCAAACCGCATAACAACATACGTTGTTCCCTTTTTCATCGGTATGTTACTTGCCCGAGATTCGGTCGTCGGTATCTAAATACCTAGTTCAATCTCGTTACCGGCAAGTCTCTTTACTCGTTCCGTAATACATCATCCCGCAACTAACTCATTAGTTGCAATGCTTGCAAGGCTTATATTGATGTGCATTATCGAGTGGGCCCAGAGATACCTCTCCGACAATCGGAGTGACAAGTCCTAATCTCGAAATACGCCAACCCAACAAGTACCTTTGGAGACACCTGTAGAGCACCTTTATAATCACCCAGTTACGTTGTGACGTTTGGTAGCACACAAAGTGTTCCTCCGGTAAACGGGAGTTGCATAATCTCATAGTCATAGGAACATGTATAAGTCATGAAGAAAGCAATAACAACATACTAAATGATCAAGTGCTAAGCTAACGGAATGGGTCAAGTCAATCACATCATTCTCCTAATGATGTGATCCCATTAATCAAATGACAACTCTTTGTCCGTGGCTAGGAAACATAACCATCTTGATTCAACGAGCTAGTCAAGTAGAGGCATACTAGTGATATTATGTTTGTCTATATATTCACACATGTACTAAGTTTCCGGTTAATACAATTCTAGCACGAATAATAAATATTTATCATGATATAAGGAAATATAAATAACAACTTTATTATTGCCTCTAGGGCATATTTCCTTCACCCCCCCCCCCCCACCGGGGAAGAGATATAGGGGAGTTGGACCCCTTAATTCCCTTTGCCCTACCTTCTTTAATTCCCAATGTCCACCAACCATACAAGGGATTTTAAGTCCTAGACCACACTAACTCCCATTCCCCAATACAAACTCCCGTGAAACGAACACGCTGTTAGGGCCAGCCCTGCGGGAGAGGCTATACATCCTAGTCCAACAGGTGCGGTAGCACTGGCAGTACCGCTAGCATCTCCAGTATCCAGATGCCAACTTGCCGCATGGCTGGCATCTAGACCTGCAACGCATCCCCATTCCGATTGTGCCTCGCTCACCGCGAGCGCACGCCAAGGAGGTTTGTTGGTACCGCAAGCTCCTTACCAGAGCAGCGTGCACTCCGTGCCTACGCGCTGGTCTCTCCCAACTAAGAGCGCTGGTTCGCGTTGGAGCACCGGGAGGATCGCCGCCGCGGTGTGCAGGTCAACCATGCCTTTCCCCCGCATGCCCCAAGAGGTCTTGCTGGAGGAGCAGGAGGAGGAGGCCACGTACCAGGGCGTGCTCAAGGAAAGCCGCCTTGAGGAGGACACATAGTGGGACGGCCTAGAGCAGGCCCTCGCCCTGTTGGAGGTGGGGGACTCCGTACACGGCCCCCTCTACGTCTCGTCGCCGCTGCAGCCTCTCCTCGAGCCCAACACTAAGCCCTAGCCCACTCGTAAGCGCTTGCCGCCACACACTTGGCCCTATGTGTCGTACTCGTGGACCGGCGCGGTCCGCGAGTGCATGAGTGCGCCTCCCATCCACTTTGACGCGCCACCGGAGGAGGAGACGACCCACTTGGAGCGCTAGAAACAGCATTGGCTCGCTGAAGAGCAGGCCGACGGAGAGCGACAGATGTTGTGGGAGCTCGAGAAGGTGGCGTGCCCCATCAAACTCTTTTTTGTCACACTATATGTGGCGCTGGAAGCTGATCTCAATGGGCTGACCCATCTAAGGCAGTTGTAGCTGAGAAGCTTCCCGACTGGGTTTTTTCTGTTTTGAGCGTCTTTTTGTTTTTATTTCTTTTTGTTTATCCTTTTTATTCGTGATTTTTTCAAAAATTAGCAGACTATTTCAAATTCATGAACTTATTTTTCAAGTTTTGCGAGCTTCTTTAAAAAATCATGAACTTTCTCAAATTTAAACAAAAAATTCATATCCATGATGTTTAAAAAAATTATTAACTTTTTAAAATTCATGAACCTTTTCATTTTTATGTTTTTTAAAACACATGAACTTTTTCCATTTTCATGATTATTTTACAAAGTCAACGGTCAACCATGCCATTGGTTAATTGGGAACCGAGCAAAGCAGGGAACGAGTGAACCAAGCGAATCGGCACATAAGGGCTCCTTCTAGAACTGGCGCAAAAGGCGTCATTTACAAGTACTCCGTGTTCCCCTTAGAAAAAAAATGTCCAAAATAAATCTTAAAGTTATAGACGAAAGCTAAATCAAATCCCGAACTATGAATCTCGGAAATTGACACTCTGAACTTGTAATCCTGGTCTATTTTGGACCCTAGACCTGTTTGCCAAACTGGGGATACTATAATCCCGGCCGGGATAACCAGCTACTGTCACGGGCAAAAATTGGGCCGGCTCACTATAATAAAATGACTATTTATGAAGTTTAAAAATGTTCGCACATTTCTAAAATTGTTCAGAAATTAAAAAGTGTTCCTGTTTTCTATTTTTGGCACAAATTCAATTCATTTTGTATTTTTTTAAATCTTTGGAATTTTAAAATTCTATTCGGATTTTAAAAACAGTTTGTGATTTCAAAATAAATCATATTTTTCAAAAAATGTTCAGAATTCCAACAGATTTCATATGCTATGGAATGTTTTGGACTTTCAAAAATTTGTCACATTTTTAAATAATGGTTTTGGAATTTCATAAATTATTTCGTAAATAATGTTTTTAAAAGATGTTTTGGGTTGTTGGCTGCGGAATCGACTAGGCTAGCCCACCAGACATGAAGCGTGTTTTTTTTTCTTAACATGCGATGTAAAAACTCTTTCTTTCTTTTTCTTAATGCGCGACGTAATAATTCCAAAACAAAAAAACATGCCATGATGTCGAACTTGGGACATGGCAGGGTTCACCTTATTTGATACCCATTACAGCAGACAACTATGACTGACATAATGAGAGGCCAAAAATATGTAATCAGAAACCAAGGCCTCCAACTTTGAAAACTTTCTTTAGGGGCAAACAATTAGAACATTTTTAAAGTGTGAGAAAATGTATGGGCCAATTCAAACAAATATTTATACAATGTAAAATAATATTCATGTGATTCAAAAAAATTGCTACATTAAAAAAATGTAGCATTTCAAGAATGTTCACGAGTTTCAAAAAATATGTTTGTGATATTTTCAAATAAATGTGTACACAATGTAAAAAAATGTTTGTGTGTTGTAAAAAAATGTGTCATAACCTTAACAGAATATACGTGGCATGTGTTTCAAAAAAGGGAATGCAAATTTAAAAATGTTGAACCATGTAAAAGAGTGTTCGTGTAGTTTTATAAAATGTTTATTGTCTTTAAGAAAATGAAAAACATGTATTTGGAAAAATATTACCATGTATTCAAAAAAGTGATGAAAACATTTAAATTAAAAATGTCCATAATGTATTTGAAAATATCAATTGTTTATCAAAAATACTTAACCTGTGCATTAAAAATGTACATTGGGTACTGAGGAAAATTAGACTTGTGTAAAAATGAAAATAGAAAAGAAAATGTAAAAAAAACTAAGAAAAACTAGATTAGTGCGCGCGTGAATAAAACCCAGAACTCTCAATCCCTAAAATAAAAACTAAGAGAAACTAGATTAGTGTGCACGTGAATAAACAAGAAAAAAATACTAGTACTCCGTGTTCTGCTACTTGGCAAGGGGCGTTGACTAGGAGGACTCCTCCCTTGTTGTCGTCGTTTCTCTGAAAACACTAATTAAGGGGTACCCTTTGCAAAAGACACTCTTACTTTCCCTGGCGCTGACAAGTGGCAAACTATATGTGTGCCACTTGTCGCAATCTTGGAGTTTTTTCTTCTTTTTTTTTCTAAGTTTCTTTTTTTAAAACGGTTTATCTATTAAGCCGTGCATTCAAATCACAAATCATTTTGATTGCTGAATTTCTCGTGTCAATATCTTCAACAGATCCCATGTTAACATATTCGTGGATTTTTCCAGAAAGTCAAGAAAAAACAGAAACAGAAAAAATAGGAATCGGAAAAGAAATAAAACCTAAAACCAAGAAGTGAGAAAAAAACTAAAACCGAAAAAGAGTGAAAACTAGAAAAAAATTGAAACAAAAATGTAACCCGAAAGCACGGTTGTGCATTTTCTTACTTTTGGGTGTGGGCAGAGGATACAGTTGTGTTTTCCCTTTTCTGCCGAAGCACAGACTTTGTTTTCACTTTTTTAGTAAGCAGAGTTGCGCTCCTCCTTTTCTGGGGAAAACACAGTTATGTTTTTTTAGCATAATAGTGTTTTTCAATTTTCGGAGAAGCACAACTTCTTTTTTTTGGGAGAAGCACCACTGTGCTTTTCTCTTTTCGGGAAGCACATACATGCTTCAAAAGCATGATTTTTGAGAAATGCAAATTGTTTTTTCATCAAAACCTGAAGAAAATTAATTATTGAAACCAAAACCCAAAAAAAACTCCTGAAGGCGAACGACAACACGTGGCGGCTGTGCGGATAAATTGATGGGACCAAAAAGTGAGCGAAATGGCACTCAACCCAACACGTGGCGGATGTCCGAAATGGCACGATCAAGGAAGTGGAACCCAACTGCTCATCAAGCTGTACGTCTGTTTGTCTGGTAGATATTCGCTTTGTTTGTTTTTTGCTGGAAGACTTTAGATATGCGTTGACTAAGCCAGGCCTCAAAAAAAGTTGCGGCGAAAAGCTTGTGTCCTGTAGAAGATGACCGGACAACGAGCAGAGAGATGTTCCGGTCACATACACCTGGCCCGTCAAAGAGCTACAAATGCAGAGGCCAATTTGCAGACATGATGTTGTGCGTGGTGTAGCGGGAGTAGGGATGCGTTTGGTTGCTGGGCTATCCCTCCCTGCGACAGGGATAGCCAGTTTTTAGATGGATGTCACCCGTTTGGTTTATGGGCAAGCCGGGATACGACTAGCCAGATGCTTGGAATATTCCTCTAGAACCTGGCTCCGCGTGTCCGCGAAAATCTCACGGATCTGCTCATCCCGCGTGCGCGCGAGATGGAAAGCCAGCCCGTGAAACGTTTTCGGCCTCGCTCTCGCTGGCTCACCTCCCGCAAAAGTCAACCCTATCTTTTTTCCCTTTCCATCTCTCTTCTCTACGGTGACAGCGGCGACAGGAAGAGCGGCGGCGCCGGAGGTAAATGCACGGCGGCAGGGCTCCCTCCTCCCTTATTTTCTTCCTTGCCGTGCCCTCTCTCCTTCATCTCTTACCTCTCGCGTTTGAGCTGCAACTAGCAGAGGTCACGTCGACGGGCGGCAGGCCCATGCATGCATATGACTGTGAGTGCCGCTGCCGCGCGCCGCCGCCGGAGCTCTGCGGATGTGAGCGTGGGCGCGGACACAAGCCGTGCATGCGTGCTATGCGCACCATTTGTGCCGCGCCACTCGTGCATGCATGAGCGTGGTGTTGTGCGCATGCAGTGCATGGTGTACTTCTGTGTGTTTCCTTCTCTTGATTTTCTGCCTAATGTAATGATCCATTGTATGATCTTGTACTGCAGCAGCTCAAAGGGCAAAGATGACAGGAAGTCAACTCTGTACTCTCTATGAAATATTGAACCATATATGACTATCCGCAATCACGAGTTGTCCTTCAAACCAAACAAAACACAAGCTATCCTCACCCATCAACCAAATAGAAAAAATGGCTATCCCTATCCGGCTGGCTGGGGATACCTATAACCACTCTATTATGTCCCTCTAGGTGAATATCCCTGTCCGGGCTGAACCTGGTACAGCTAACATTGGACGGCCGAGAACACATACAGCTCCCGATCGCTGTCAGTCTGAACCGCGAGGACCACGACGCTGGCGCTAGCTGCGCGATGATACGGCGCGATGCTGACCCCGTGGATTTTTTTACACCTCCGGCCTACACATGTGATATTAGCTGGGACGACGTGCGTGTGGCCGGAAAACAGATAAGTACGGGAGGCGAAAGAGAAGAGGCCAGGTGAAACGAGCCGAGATTAGCATGAGCTATGTATGTCGTTGTCGTTTCTTTTAAGAAAGAGAAACTACACGGAACTGTGAAAGCGACACTCGGAATGGCGTCCCATAATCCCTCCCGATAGGCATGGCACGTCGATCGTGGCCACTAGTACGTGTCTGGATGATGCTTCAAGTGTATGAGTATAGCTGACTGGCACCAGCATCATCATCCCCATCTCATCTGTCGAAAAGGAGCAAGAGAAAGAATACTTTAGTGGGGTCTGCTTTCCATGAACGTAGTAGCACAAGGGATTTTCATGAACGTAGTAGCACAGGGGATTTAGCATTTAGTCGACAGCATCAGATGCACACGGTCGCAGCTTTTCAGTGGAAAGATGTCAAGCGTCATATTACCGAACTAAGAAAAAAATACTACTCATGTTATCTTTTTTTTTTTGATAAAAGAGCGCACTCTCTCCGATTTCCATTAAAAGAAATCACCATGTCTTACAAGCTAAGCGAAAAACTAAAGAAGCATCATAAAACTCCACCCCCCCTACATAGCTATCACCACCCTACTGAGGGGGGAGGAAAGCCATCCCTTTCCTCCCATCTATCCTCAAGGCAGTAACCCAGGAGTGGTCCAAAGCCTGGATTCAAAACAAGAACCCAGCCCTGGAATGAAAACATGTTTATTTTTAACAGAGGCATACATCATGGTTAAAATCTTATCATCAAAAGATCAAAGGCTGACTGAAAACAGAAGGGAGCAAGCTTTTTCGCAGTGGAAGCAGTTGTTCTTTGCAGCAACAGAAGTCGTCCTGAAGTAGTTTTGGTACTGATCACCCCATGATTCTCCTAGTCTTCAGGCGCCATCCATGAGCTACTTTGAACACTTCTTCCGCCACCTCCCTTACTTGTTTCACTCCAGCCTCCATCATCTTATTTCTTACGGGGTTTGTCTGCAAAACATTTCAATCATGTAGATTCTTAAGAAGCAGGTTAACAGGCACACAAGGGTCATTCACCCTGTTGTTATGAAAACTCATGTTGTTCCTTAGTTTCCAAATGGTCCAGCAAATTGCTGAGATGCCTATCATGACCAAACCCTTTTCATCTTTTCCAAAGGTCTTTACCCAGGTTTTCATTATTGTATCCAGATTATATGGAATGTTTCTCAAATTAAAAGCACATTTTAAAATGTTCCACAACAATCTAGCAACTGAACAAGATAGGAAAAGGTGATTGATATTTTCTTTACGTCCACAAAAAGGACATCTATCATCCCCCTTCCATCCCCTGCGAAGCAAATTGTCCTTAGTAAGTATGCTGTTCCTAAGAGCCAACCACATGAACACCTTGATTCTGGACGGCATTTTAATCTTCCACATGTAAAGGTGTGGGTATTTGATACCATTCTCAATCAAGTGTCTGTAGAAGGATTTTACAGTGTATACTTCTTTTTTGGTCAGAGTCCACTTCACCTCATCTTTATCATCATTTAGAGTCACCGAACTGCAAGCTTCTTTAATATGTTCTCATAACTCTCTAGCGTCTCATATTAGAGTTCTTCTAAAATGCACATTATCTAAGCTGTTTTCTAACACCTCCTTAACTGTTTTCTATTTATCAAAACAAAGCTCATATAGCCTGGGGAAGTTTTTACCGAGTGGAGCAGAGCCAATCCACCAGTCTTTCCAAAAACGTGTTCTGTCTCCATTTCCAACTTTAAACTTACATAGAGAGGCAAAATGGTCTCTATGTTTCAATATCTCCCTCCAAAACTGGGAATGTCCCCGTTTGGCGAGTACACTGCCCAGATTTTTATTTTTAACATATTTTCTCCAAATAATATCTTGCCACAAACTCTCAGTTGTATATAATTTCCACCACCATTTGCATAGCAATGCTTTGTTCATATGCAGAAGATTGTGAATACCCAAACCCCCCATATCTTTTGGCTTGCACACCTCACACCACTTTACTAGATGGTATTTTCTTTTTTGGTCATTCTCCTGCCATAGAAGTCTGGCCCTAAAGAAATCCATGCGTTTTTCCACCCCAATGGGGAGTCCATAAAAGGACATCATAAAATAGGGTATGCACGTCAGAGATGACTAAATCAATGTAACCCTCCCTGCACTAGCAAGCAGTCCGCCTTGCTAGGTTTCACACTTCCTCTCCATCTTACTCTCCGGAGGTTTCCAATGTTTATCGCAAATTCTATTTTTGTCTATAGGCAGTCCTAAATATTTCATAGGCAAGGCGCCCACTGGACATGCGAATTTTTGTGCATATTCATCTTTTTTTTCAATGGCTCCCCCAAACAGGAAAAGCTCACTTTTGTGAAAATTAATCTTCAACCCGGACATTTTTCAAACAGGCACAGAATATATTTCAAATTATGTGCGCTTTCTATATCATCTTGTAATAAAAAAGATAATATCATCTGCATATTGTAACATATTAACCCCATTTGGTATATATTCATTTAGAACCCCTTTCACCAGGCCATTTTTTCTGGCATTATCTAACATGATTGCCAGGGCATCAGCAGCCAAATCAAAATTAAGAGGGGACAGGGAATCTCCTTGCCTTAATCCTTTGTGAGTGGGGAAATATTTTCCTAGGTTCTCTTTGACTTTGACACAAACTTTTCCCCCTCTAATAGTCTCCATTACCCAATCAATCCATTTGTCTGGGAATCCCTTCAATTTCAATATTTGAAAGAGGAAAGACCATTTGATTTTGTCATATGCCTTTTCAATATCTATTTTCAAAAGCGGAGCACTTTGTTTTTTCTTTTTAATGCTATTCAAAGCCTCATGAAGGATCAACACTCCTTCCACAATATATCTGCCTTTAACAAAAGCAGTTTGTACAGGAGAAATAACATCAGCAGCTACCAAATTTAACCTGTTCATTAACACCTTTGTAATAATTTTGAAGCAAACATTCAACAAGCAAATTGGCCTGAATTTTTGTATTTTATTATCATCTTTTCCTTTTGGGACTAGAGTTATGATCCCATAGTTTAATCTACTTATATCAATTTTCCTACTAGCAAAATCATCAAGTAAAGCTTTGAGGTCATGTTTCACCAGGTCCCAGTAGTGCTGATAAAATTCAGCAGTGAACCCATCTGGTCCAGGTGATTTATTGTGTGCCATTTTAAAAACAACCTTCTTGATTTCCTTTAAAGAAAATTCTTCAATCAGAATTTTTTTGTATCTCTCCTGGATCTATGTTGGGTTATCAACATTTAATGAGACAGAAGAATTGTCAGGGGGACCAAATAGGTTTTTGTAGAAAGTGGTAATATAGTCTATCAGATCCCCCCCCCTCTATCACCCCCTCATCCTGTTCTAACCTGTTGATTATGTTTCTTCTAAGTCTCCGATTTGCCTTGGCATGAAAAAAATTAGTGTTGCTGTCTCCCTCTAGAATCTCATCAATTTTGGCTCTCTGCCTCCATTTAGCCTCCTCCTGTTTAAGGAGTCTATCCAGTTGGGCTCTCAGCTCTGTCTGTTCTTTTCTATCAGCAGCTGTAAGGCCATTAATCTCACAATTTTTATCAATAATATCCAATTTCAGTAAGATATCCTTTTTTAGTTCTATGTACCAGGCATTCATATTTCTATTCCACCCTTTGAGCTTAGGTCTTAGGTTTCTAAATTTCCCTAGCAATCTATCTATGATGTCTCCTTTAATATTAGGATCATTCCACACTCTCTATACAATTTCATCAATCCCTTCTCTCAGAAACCAAGCATTTTCAAATTTGAAAATTAGATCAGATTTTTGAAAAACTCCAGAATCCAAGAAAAGAGGAGTGTGATCAGATTTCTCTCTAGTTAAAGCTATAACTTAGGTTAAGGGATATGCCTCTTCCCACTCTGTGCTACAGAGGATTCTATCCAGTTCTTCAAAGGTAGGAATGTAGATATTATTCCCCCATGTGTATTGTCTCCCATTCATATCAAGCTCTCTCACCCCAGCTTGTTCTAGGATGGCATTGAAAAGAAAACTCCAATGTCCAGGAGACCCTGGTTTGTTTTTCTCACTAGCTTTTCTAATGATATTAAAATCACCTCCAATCAAAATTGGATTAACACAATTCTGAAAGACTCTGGACAACTCAGCAAGAAATATAGCTTTCCTTTCTGGTTGTGCATCTCCATAAATCACCACTAGGTCCCAAATTAGCCTATTTTTAACATCTCGGACTGTCATCTTTATATGATAGCCCCCTTCAGCCTGTGAGATCACATCTAGTGTGGTATAGTTAACCCCCAATAGGAGACCACCAGATTTCCCCCTAGCTTGAGTGAAATGCCAGTGGAAATCCCTCCCTGCACAAACTTGTTGTAAATCATTTCTAGAAAATTGTTGTCTCATGGTCTCTTGTAAACCCAAGAAATTCACTTTCATATCCATAATCATTTCCCTAAGGAATCTTTTCTTAATGTCTCCCCCAAATCCTCTCATATTCCAAAAAATCCCTCTCATCTTTTTTTCCTGTTTTTCTTACTAGAAGGTTCTAGGGTCTTAATAGCAGAGGCAATTTTAACTCCAGAATCTCTGGTAGTTTTACTTTTTTTTCTTCCCTTTTTTAGATGAGAAAAGCCCTTTTAGGAGTTCCCAATCTTCATTCTCTTCCTCTTCTCCCTCATTTTCCCCATTGTCCAATAAATCTTCCAAAGAATGCTCTCTAGTATCAATGATATTAGGCTCCTCTGGCAGAGAGGTTTGTTTTTTATTGTTACTAAAATTAACTAGCCACATATCGATTCTAGCCTGTTCAGCCATTTTTATTAACTCCAAATTATGATTAAGAATGTCAGGTTTATTCCCCAAATTAACCTCAACCCCCTCTGCAATCTTTTGCAAGAGACTATTAGATTTAGAGACGATATCAGAAGGTGTGTATTCACCATAGTTGTTCTTCCGAGCCACCCTCTCTTTTGCCAGTTCAGTGATCTTACGATCTTCCTTACCTTTCAGTCTAGCGCATCTTCTTAATTCTACTTCCTCTAGGGATTCCAGTTCTCCTTTTTCAGCCTTCTTGATTTTTGCTTCAAAGGAATCAGTCTCTTGACTAGCAGTATAGTCCACAGGCTCCATATAGCCCAGCCCCACAACCTGATCAATCAACTCCAAATCTTTCATTTCCTCTCCCTCCTCCTGCTTGTCTTCTGCTGCTGCTTCCCCCTCAGTGTCCTCTTTTTCATCTTCATTACTGATTTTTCCCCTGACTGTGACCCCCTCACCTCTTCATTTACTTTCAGATTGATTTGCAACAGTTCATGTTGTCTTTTAACCTCCCTTTCCAGAGTTTTTCTTATGATATCCATTTCCTTTCTCTTCTTTTCCTCCAATATAAGATGTGCAGTTTGTCTGGCTGCTAATTCATCTGCTTTCTGTAACCTAGACCTCAAACTTTCTTCTTCACCCTGAACATCTCTAGCTAACCCCGCCTCTGTCTTCTCCTTGTGTCTCTCATTTCTTTGGCACACATCCGTTTTGAGCACCACTTGTTCATATTGTTTCAACCCCAGGTTCCCTAGACTGACATTTGACTTCCCAGGTTCAGATTGCTTGCTCTTTTTCTGTATCTCATTCTCTTCGTGTGTTTCAGAACTTTCCAAGTCAAGGTAGTCAAAAAATTTCCTTTTATTTCCTTCTTCAAACTTGTACCACCCATGTTCTACAATGGAATCAAACTCAAAGCCAATATCATAGAGCAACAAGTCTTTAGTAGTTATTTCAGTGCCAGCAAGTATTTTGTGTAGGTCTCTCACCCCCACTTTCACCCTGGTTTATTCCTTGGAATATATGTGTTCTACATCCACTTCAACCACTGGCCCTAGAGCTGAACCAATCTCACATGCACCCAGGTAATGTCTTAGAGTATTAGGTACCCCCACATCTTGATCCAAATTGAGTGAAGTTTCCCTTTTGCTTTATCATTTGGACTCCAGAAATCCACCTCCACCATAGCTCCTGTGCCAAGCAGGGTGAACTTGTCAAAGTTTTTCAACTCCACCAGCTTGGCCTTACTAGGAAATCTCATAAGGAAAGTTTTTGGGCTCTGAAATTTAGCTCTTCAAGTCCATCCCCAGTCAAACATTTTGCTGCAACCATAGGCCACTGTGGTGTCATTTAACTGTCCTTCTTGCACAATAACCAAAGCCATGGGATTTATGTGTTTAGTAGCTACAATGTCTTTGATATTCTGAAGTAGAAGGCATCCCAATCCCCTGGCCCCATAACCAACATACTTGGCAACTGGTTTAGCCTGTTTCAACACAGTGCATTCTTCAGTATTGTGAGATGGCCTCTGGCACACCACACAGAAGACCTTGTTTTTGCAGTCACTTTTTATGTGTCCCTGTTCTTTGCATTTGACACAGAAAAGCTCCTTGGAATTTCCTGTTTCTTTTTTTTTTGTTTCCTTAGCGCCTTCCACTCTTGCACCTCCCTAGGTCTGCAGAATTTCCTGTTCTGGCATATTGGATAGGAGAAACTGATATTGCTGTGCCATTTGATCTTGTGGCATGAAACCAAACTGTCCAAGCCCCATCCCTACTGGCACAATCTAAGGAAAATTACTGTTGCTCATCATTGGGAAACCCCATGTCAGCTGGACAGCTCCTCCCTGCATACCCATCTGTTGAACATTTGTATTGTTAGCCACAAACCCACTTTCCTGTCTATTCTCACTCATCCCAGCTTGAGACCTCTCTTGTTGATCCCCCCACCATGTCCGATGCAAACCTTCCAAACTTGTTGTCTCCATCTCTACCATTTCCTGTGGAAGTCCCTTCCCCACCAGAACCACTACTATTAGTCCCTGACCCTCCTCTGAAGCTCCCCTCTTTGTTTCTCCAACTGTATCCATTAGATTCTCTTTCATCCTGCCTGTTAAATCCTCTCCCAAAGCTCTCAGGTCTGCCATAGAAGTTACCTCTCCCTCCTGGATTGGACCCTCTCCCAGGCCTTGGTCTCCAGTTCTCCTGCCTGCCAGCCATAACTTCTTCTTCTTCCCAGAGTAATTTCCTCTTCTCCGCGTCTTTCCCCCAGCTTGTCACCGCCAAGATTCTGCTAGGGTTTGGGAGGTGGAGGAAATCGGGTTCTAGAATGGAGGGTGGGATTCCCACTATATATAGGCCCACACCTCCTCCTCCTTTATGTGGGCCTTTTTTGTTCACCACTCTCCTGGGCCAGATTTCTTCGAGGCCCACCTGATCTGTAACGCCCCGGATTCGATGCACCAGGTGTCTGCCAGTTATTCGCCGTCGTTGCCATGTCATTTGCTTGCGTGTTGCATTTTATCATGTCATCATGTGCATTGCATTTTGCATACGTGTTCGTCTCATGCATCCGAGCATTTTCCCCGTTGCCCGTTTCGCAATCCGGCGCTCCGATGCCCTCCGGCGTTCCCCTTTCGTCTCTCGTTGTGAGCGGGTGTTAAACTTTCTCGAAATGGCCCGAGGCTTGCCAAGCGGCCTTGGTATAGCACCGGTAGACCGCCTGTCAAGTTTCGTGCCATTTGGAGTTCGTTTGATACTCCAACGGTTAACCGGGTAACCGCAAAATCCCCCTTCTCTTTGCAGCCCAACACCCCTCCAAAGTGGCCCAAAACCCATCTAACTCCCCTCCATGCTCTCGGTCGTTCAATCACGATCGCGTGGCCGAAAACCGCTCCTCATTTGGACTCTCCTACCTCCCTCTACCTATAAAAACGTCCTCCCCGTCCATTTTCGCGGACGAAACCCTAGATCTCCTCCCTCTCCGCGCCGGACATGTCCGCCCCCGGCCGGACATGTCCGCCGCCGCCCCCTCAGCCAATCCCCACGCGCCACGTGTCCTCCGCCGCCGGCCCGCGGAGCCCATCCGGGGCCCGCACGGGCCCAGATCCGCCGCCGCCCGGCCCGTCCGTCCCCGCCGCCTCGCGCCCCGCCGCCTCCCGCACCGGCCCGGCTGCGCCGCCGCCCGGCCCGGCCGCCCTCCGCCGTCCGGCGCAGTCACCGCCTCCTCGGCTCCTCCCGAGCGCCCGGCCCCGTGTGCGCCGTCCCCGGCCTGCCCTTCGCCAGCTCCGCCGCCACCCTGCTCCGCCGGAACCGCGTCGCCGCCCTCCGCGGTTCCCCTCGCCGCCCAGCTCCTCCGCCGCCCTCCGGCCACCCGGCGCCGCCGTGCCCGCGCCCAGCGCCCGGCCCCACCGCCGACCATCTCCCGCTCCAAGCCCCGCCGCCTTCGGTCACCCCCGCCGCCTCCGGCCGCCTCCGCCGCCGTTGCCGGCCACCCCGTTGTCAGATTCGTACGGGTGGGATGAGATCCACCCGTCCCGAAACCAAACGCGCCCCCGAGCCGCCTGGATCTCGCCGTCCCGGATCTCCTTGTCCCGTTGACTTTTCCCCGGGGTGAGATTTTCACTAAGTCCCCAGATCTGTGTAATTTTCATGCCCTGTTCGTCATGCCGTATCTCTGCATCCGTAGCTCCGTTTCGTGCGTGTAATATGTCAAATTATTCGACTCGAAGAGTACATAATTTTATTCCATTGCATCATATTCATTTGAGGTCATCTAGATGCCTGAATCATCGTTGTAAGAGTGCTTTATGATATTTTCTGCTGTCTGTTATCAGAATGAGCTCTTTTGTCATTTTTGCCATGATTGATGTGTGCATCCTATGAGGTTGATGTCTACATGTGTTTTGATCTATACTATGTCTTCTTTACATAGGTGGTTGTCATGTATTTTTGTGATCAACGTGGTGACTAGCACAAGCATGCAAACTAGGCATCGTGATGTTGCTGATTTTAGTCCCTGTTCTGCTGTTATTTTGATGCCATGTAAACTTGATGCTACAGAGAGATCCATGCATATTTTGAGATAGTTCAGTAAGGGTGTTTTGAACATATGGTTATTATCTATCCATTCATGCCCTTTGTTGTAATTATGTAGTAGTCTAGCATGTCATTTGAGTGATCTACTTTTGCTTCAAAATGTTTCCTGGCAGATTGTTTACATGTTATTCAATTTGGCCAAGCTTGTTGTAGTTGATCCTTGCATGCTATGGAATTGTTCTTGCCTTGGTTTGTTTCATAAACATGTCTTCTTCATGATGATATGCTTATCTTGTCATGCAATGACTTCTGGTGAGTGAATCGAGCTTGTTAAGTAGGGTACTCACTGTTGCTGTTTTACTAGGCTGAATCTGTTATTTCGTGATGCTATATAAACATGTTGCTACTAATCATTCTATGCATAATCTGGAGATGATCACTAAATTTGTTTTGATCTGCATGTCATCCTCTAACCATACATGCCCCTGGTTGCATTTATAGGTTGCTGTAGCTTGTTGTAATCTTGCTCTAAAGTTGCTTCATAATGTTGCTGCCAGCCTGTTAACATTAAGATCAGTTGTTACCATGTGTTTTGGTAGTGATCCATGCACCCTATGACCTTGATCTTGCCATTCTTAACTTCACAAATATGTCTTCTTACTGTGGGTTGCCTTGCCATGCCATGTTATGCTCTGTGGTGAGTGGTACAAGCTCACCAACATGCCTTCATAATTCTGTTTCTGCCATGTTTGAATCTGTATTATAACTTGCTATGTTTACATGGGCGTCATCATATTTTCTGATCCTTTTTGGCTTATGGTCAGTAAGGGACTTTTGATCTAAGCAATTAGTAGATTCATGCCATGCCTTTGTTTTCCATGATAAGTTCCTGTAACATGTTGTTTGATAGCTCTAAACATTGCATCGTGATGTTATTTTCTGCAAAGTCTGAAATTGTTATAACTTGCAATCTTACCATGTGTGTTTGAGCATGTTCTAGTGATTTCTAGAGATATCTCAGTGTTCATGTTTTGTAATGCTTTACCTGTACATCATGTCCATGCCTTTTGTTATCATGTTGGGGTGCTGTAGCATGTTGTTTTGATGTTTGCAATATGCCTAGTTGCTGTTTTGGACAGCTTGTCCTTTAAACTTGTATTAAGTGCATGTGTTGAACCGTTGCTCCGTTTTGAGTGTGCTCTATATGAAACTTGCTTAGAATTGCATGTAGTTTCATATTATCATGTTGCATCCTTGTTTTGAGGTGTTTGCTTGATGTTTGAGTGCATTTCGCATCAATGCCATGTTTAACTTGTTTTGCTCATATCTTCTAAGCCGTAGCTCCGAATTAAATGAACTTTATATGTAACTTGACTAGAATCTCGTGTAGATCATCCTTGTGCATCTTAACTTGCTGTTTAACAACTCGAACATAAGGTTTATTCAGATCTGGACCAACTTCGAAATATGCATATGAGGACTTACCGGAATTGTTATATGTTGTTCCCAGCCTCATTTAAACTTGCCTTGATGTGTTGCTCTTGTTTGCTTCATCTCTTGTCATGAGTAGCCTTCATGTAGCTTTGTCATGCATCATGCTTGTTGTGCATCATGCCTTGTTCATGTGTGGTGTGTTTACCTATGTTGTGTGCTTCTTTTTGATAGTTCTTGTTTCGTTGCGATCATGAGGATTCGTTCGTCTACGCTTGGTTCGGCTTCATCCATTCGTCTTCTTCATGGGTTCGTTCTTCTTCCTTGCGGGATTTCAGGCAAGATGACCGCTACCCTGGATCTCACTACTATCATTGCTATGCTAGTTGCTTCATTCTATCGCTATGTTGCTTTACCTATCTTTTGCTCATCAAGCCTCCCATATTGCCATGAACCTCTAACCTTTGACACCTTTCCTATGCAAACCGTTGTTTGGCTATGTTACCGCTTTTGCTCAGCCCCTCTTATAGCGTTGCTAGTTGCAGGTGAAGTTGAAGATTGCTCCATGGTGGACAGGATTTTGGTTGGGATATCACAGTATCTCTTATATTATTAATGCATCTATATATTTGGTAAAGGGTGGAAGACTCGGCCTTATGCCTGGTGTTTTGTTCCACTCTTGCCGCCCTAGTTTCCGTCATACCGGTGTTATGTTCCCGGATTTTGCGTTCCTTACGCGGTCGGGTGATTTATGGGACCCCCTTGACAGTTCGCTTTGAATAAAACTCCTCCAGCAAGGCCCAAACTTGATTTTACATTTGCCTCACCTAGCCCTTTTTCCCTTGGGAGTCGCACTCTCGAGGGTCATCTTTATTTTACCCCCCCCCCCGGGCCAGTGCTCATCGTGAGTGTTGGTCCAACCTGTCAGCCGCCGGTGGCCACCAGGGGCAACTCTGGGCTGGCCTACCGGAAGTTTGGACAATCCGGTGTGCCCTGAGAACGAGATATGTGCAGCTCCTGTTGGGATTTGTCGGCATAGCGGGAGGCTTTGCTGGTCTTGTTTTACCATTGTCGAAATGTCTTGTAAACCGGGATTCTGAGTCTGATCGGGTCTTCCTGGGAGAAGGTCTATTCCTTCGTTGATCGCGAGAGCTTGTCATGGGCTAAGTTGGGACACCCCTGCAGGGTATAATCTTTTGAAAGCCGTGCATTCGGTTATAGGCAGATGGGAATTTGTTAATGTCCGGTTGTAGATAACTTGACACCAGATCTGAATTAAAACGCATCAACCGCGTGTGTAGCCGTGATGGTCTCTTCTCGGTGGAGTCCGGGAAGTGAACACGGTCTTTGGGTTATGTTTGACGTAAGTAGGAGTTCAGGATCACTTCTTGATCATTGCTAGCTTCACGACCATTCTGCTTGCTCTCTTCGCGCTCTGATTTGCGTATGTTAGCCACCATATTATGCTTAGTCGCTGCTGCAGCCTCACCACTTTACCCCCTTCCTTTCCCTTTAAGCTTTGCTAGTCTTGATACCCATGGTGATGGGACTGCTGAGTCCTCGTGGCTCACAGATTACTACAACAACGGTTGCAGGTACAGGTTATGCGATGATCATGACGCGAGAGCGATGCTTGCTTGCGTTGAGTTCTTCTTCTGCTTCTTCTTCGATCAGGGGATAGGTTCCAGGTCGGCAGCCTGGGTCTAGCAGGGTGGATGTCGTTTGAGTTTCTGTTTGTGATTCATCCGTAGTCGGATGGTGCTCTTATGTATTGTGATGTTGTATTCATGTGGAATTGTATGCCTTATGTATGTATCCCCATCTATTATGTAATGTTGATGTAATGATATCCACCTTGCAAAAGCGTTTCAATATGCAGGTCTATCCTTGGTGGGACCTTCGAGTTCCTTTTGGATAGGGTCGCATATTGGGCGTGACAAGTTGGTATTAGAGCCTCGACCGACCCTAGGAGCCCCCTTGATTGATCATGTAGTTTGGCCGTTGTTGAGTCTAGAAGAAAACTGTTTTTGGAGTCTAGTCATATCGGAGAGTAGGAATTCTTTTAATCCTCAGCCCCTTCGTCGCTCTGGTGAGGAATCTTGACGTAGGTGTTTTGAATTACTCCTCTTCCCCTTCAAATTTTCTTTAGGATCACGCAGTTGGTTTTTTGATCGTTGTTCCTCAGCTCTTTTCATCCGGTGCATTTCTCGTCAAGTTGACTCGAGCCTCTTCATCTTTGAGTTCAATCCTCAGTCCGCTCCCAATGAAGTTGTTTTTCTGTCCTCAGTTGTTTTCTTTCCCACCCGCCCTCCCTGTTTTTCTTCTTGGAACCGGAATCCGTAATCGAGTATCCATCCTACTCGTGTGAAGCCTTTGCTTTCTTCAACCGGTGTTTTCTCTTCAAGTTATTCATCAATTCTCCCCTCCCGAGTTGCCTTTGTTTTCCCGCCCTCCCACCCTTTTTCTTCCCGGAGCCTGAGTCTGTTTCGACCATCAATTTCATTCGTGTGGAGCCTCTTCAGTCTTTCATCAATCATTTCAACCGGTGTATTCTCATTTTGTGCGGCATTCTTCATCTCTTTTCCGGTGGATTCAATTCAAGTTTTTCAGGTTGATCATATTCTTTTCCTCGAAGTGTTCTCCTTGCTCGTTTTCCTCTCGCCATTTTATCCTTCCGGAGTGCTCAAGACATCTCAGAAGATTCGTCGGTGTTCCAATTAATTCGAGGTTGTCACCTCATTCGAATATTTCAATTGTTCCGGTGCATCATCTATCTGTTCAACAATCCTTTTCAATGGTGTTTTCTCTTCAGTGGGCCCTAACCCACAGGTCTTTTCCCAGGATCTTACTTGACTCTTCTAATTTGCCCGGAGTATTCTCAATTCTTTCAAGTGTGATGTAAGAATGGATTTCATTAGTCAGATGCCATCTCCAAGTTTGCTTCCAAATTCTTTTCATCTTTTGGTTCAACCCTTCCTCTTTTACATTCTTCGGAGTATCTCAGTAATTTTGGTGGTGTTTCTCGTCGTCATTTGAAGATCGAAGAAGAGTTTTTCCTCTAAATCTTGCCCGTTCTCTCGAAGTTTCATGGTTCCAGCTTCGTGTTATCCTCGCGAATTATCCCATTTGTCAGATATTCCTTTCTCTTAACCATCCGGAGCTTGTCAGGAGTTGTTTTCCTATTTCTTTTCACCGGAGGCCATCATTCCAGTTATCATTCTCTATTTATCCCGGTGCTTCGTTCAAGTGTTCTTTAATCAGATCGTTGTCTCCTTGTTCTTTTGCATCTAAATCCCCTCAATCATATTTGTTCTTCTAATCCTTCCCGATGATTCAGTCTCTTTCATCAGTCATTTTCAAATTCTTACGGTGGTTCGTTCAAGATTCTTTTTCCTTGATTTTCATTCAATCCATTCATTCTTTCAATCCTACCGGTGGTTCAGGAAGACTTTCTCATGTTTTGTGCTATCCCCCCTTAATCCTTTTCAAGAAGAATAAGTAGTATGCAAAATCCATTGCTTGTCATCAATTTAATTTGATGAAGGATAAGTATACAATAAATCTTATTCTTATTTCATCCAAGTGAGTAATCCTTTCCTTCGGAGTTTGTTCTTGATGAATAAATTCTAGTTCCAAGTTTTTTTTTCATCTTTTCTTTTCCGGAGTTCAATTTCCTCAGCCATTTCGTCGGAACCTGTATCTAAATCATCGCAAGGCTCATCTTATTCTTTCTTCCTTCATTCTATCTCATCATTCTTCTATCACCGGAGTTCTTCATGATGGTTCTTCATGATTTAATTCAGTCTTCAAGTGTTCATCAAGATTTTGTTGGTGGAGTTTCTTCATTTTCTTTTGAAGTGGAGTTTTGCATTTCTTCGTTCTTCTCAGCTATCCAATCATTTCCGTTTGTGGCCGGTTATCACCTTATGATTTTGAGATGTTATCCATAAGTCCACAACAAGCTTATTCTTTTTGTTGTTGATTTTCTCAACAATTCCATTCAATCCTTCCTTCTAAGTTCATTTCATTCTATTTTAATTCTTTCCGGAGGTTTTGTGTCATGTCTTCATGAAGTGCCATCCCGTCTTCTGAAGTTCATGTTCTTTTCCTTCCATTTTCAGCTGGAGTGCTGCTTAAATCCTTTCAGTCTTATTCCTTTCTTATCTCGTTCTAACCGGAGTGGTTTCATAGTCTATCTGTTTCCATGAGCTTTTGATTCTCGTCATTCTCGTCGTTCCTCTCTTCTTCTCGAGTGCTCTCGATTTTTTGCTTCTTCTCTTCAGTTCTTGTTTCACCTCATTCCTTTTCCCTTCCGTCTCGGTCCTAAGATCTCGGGACGAGATCTCTTGTTAGTGGAGGAGTGTTGTAACGCCCCGGATTCGATGCGCCAGGTGTCTGCCAGTTATTCACTGTCGTTGCCATGTCATTTGCTTGTGTGTTGCATTTTATCATGTCATCATGTGCATTGCATTTTGCATACGTGTTCGTCTCATGCATCCAAGCATTTTCCCCGTTGTCCGTTTCGCAATCCGGCGCTCCGATGCCCTCTGGCGTTCCCCTTTCGTCTCTCATTGTGAGCGGGTGTTAAACTTTCTCAGAATAGCCCGAGGCTTGCCAAGCGGCCTTGGTATAGCACCGATAGACCGCCTGTCAAGTTTCGTGCCATTTGGAGTTCGTTTGATACTCCAACGGTTAGCCGGGTAACCGCAAAAGCCCCCCTTCTCTTTGCAGCCCAACACCCCTCCAAAGTGGCCCAAAACCCATCTAACTCCCCTCCATGCTCTCGGTCGTTCGATCACGATCGCGTGGCCAAAAACCGCTCCTCATTTGGACTCTCCTACCTCCCTCTACCTATAAAAACGTCCTCCCCGTCCATTTTCGCGGACGAAACCCTAGATCTCCTCCCTCTCCGCGCCGGACACGTCCGCCCCAGGCCGGACATGTCCGCTGCCGCCCCCTCAGCCAATCCCCACGCGCCACGTGTCCTCCGCCGCCGTCCCCGCGCCGCCGGCCCGCGGAGCCCATCCGGAGCCCGCGCGGGCCCAGATCCGCCGCCGCCCGGCCCGTCCGTCCCCGCCGCCGGCCGCCGCCGCGCGCCGCCCGGCCGCGCCCCGCCGCCTCCCGCGCCGGCCTGGCTGCGCCGCCGCCCGGCGCAGTCGCCGCCGCCTTGGCTCCTCCCGAGCGCCCGGCCCCGTGCGCGCCGTCCCCGGTCGGCCCTTCGCCAGCTCCGCCGCCGCTCTGCTCCGCCGGAACCGCGCCGCCACCCTTCGCGGTTCCCCTCGCCGCCCAGCTCCTCCGCCGCCCTCCGTCCACCCGGCGCCGCCGTGCCCGCGCCCAGCGCCCGGCCCCGCCGCCGGCCATCTCCCGCTCCAAGCCCCGCCGCCTCCGGTCGCCCCCGCCGCCTCCGGCCGCCTCCGCCGCCGTCGCCAGCCACCCCGTCATCGGATCTGGACGTGTGGGATGAGATCCACCCGTCTCGGAACCAAACGCGCCCCCGAGCCGGCTGGATCTCGCCGTCCCGGATCTCCTCGTCCCGTTGACTTTTCCCCGGGGTGAGATTTTTACTAAGTCCCCAGATCTGTGTAATTTTCATGCCCTGTTCGTCATGCCGTATCTTCGCATCGGTAGCTCCGTTTCGTGCGTGTAATGTGTCAAATTGTTCGCCCCGAAGAGTACATCATTTCATTCCATTGCATCATATTCATTTAAGGTCATCTAGATGCCTGAATCATTGTTGTAAGAGTGCTTCATGATGTTTTCTGCTGTCTGTTATCAGAACGAGCTCTTTTGTCATTTTTGCCATGATTGATGTGTGCATCCTATGAGGTTGATGTCTACATGTGCTTTCATCTATGCTATGTCTTCTTTCCAGAGGTGTTTGCCATGTATTTTTGTGATCAACGTGGTGACTAGAACAAGCATGCAAACTAGGCATCGTGATGTTGCTGATTTTAGTCCCTATTCTGCTGTTATTTTGATGCCATGTAAACTTGATGCTACAGAGAGATCCATGCATATTTTGAGATAGTTCAGTAAGGGTGTTTTGAACATATGGTTATTATCTATCCATTCATGCCCTTTGTTCTAATTATGTAGTAGTCTAGCATGTCATTTGAGTGATCTACTTTTGCTTCAAAATGTTTCCTGGCAGATTGTTTACATGTTATTCAATTTGGCCAAGCTTGTTGTAGTTGATCCTTGCATGCTATGGACTTGTTCTTGACATGGTTTGTTTCATAAACATGTCTTATTGATGATGCTATGCTTATCTTGTCATGCAATGACTTCTGGTGAGTGAATCGAGCTTGTTAAGTAGGGTACTCGATGTTGCTGTTTTGCTAGGCTGAATCTGTTATTTCGTGATGCTATATAAACATGTTGCTACTAATCATTCTATGCATAATCTGGAGATGATCACTAAATATGTTTTGATCTACATGTCATCCTCTAACCATACATTCCCCTGGTTGCATTTATAGGTTGTTGTAGCTTGTTGTAATCTTGCTCTAAAGTTGCTTCATAATGTTGCTACCAGCCTGTTAACATTAAGATCAGTTGTTACCATGTGTTTTGCTAGTGATCCATGCACCCTATGACCTTGCTCTTGTCATGCTTAACTTCACAAATATGTCTTCTTACTGTGGGTTGCCTTACCATGCCATGTTATGCTCTGTGGTGAGTGGTACAAGCTTACCAACATGCCTTCATAATTCTATTTCTGCCATGTTTGAATCTGTATTATAACTTGCTATGTTTACATGGGTGTCATCATATTTTCTGATCCTTTTTGGATTATGGTCAGTAAGGGACTTTTGATCTATGCAATTAGGAGATTCATGCCATGCCTTTGTTTGCCATGATAAGTTCCTGTAACATGTTGTTTGATAGCTCTAAACATTGCATCGTGATGTTATTTTCTGGAAAGTCTGAAATTGTTATAACTTGCAATCTTACCATGTGTGTTTGAGCATGTTCTAGTGATTTCTGGAGATAGCTCAGTATTCATGTTTTGTAATGCTTTACCTGTACATCATGTCCATGCCTTTTGTTATCATGTTGGGGTGTTGTAGCATGTTGTTTTGATGCTTGCAATATGCCTAGCTGCTGTTTTGGACAGCTTGTCCTTTAAACTTGTATTGAGTGCATGTGTTGAACCGTTGCTCCGTTTTGAGTGTGCTCTATATGAAACTTGCTTAGAATTGCATGTAGTTTCATATTATCATGTTGCATCCTTGTTTTGAGGTGTTTGCTTGATGTTTGAGTGCATTTCGCGTCAATGTCATGTTTAACTTGTTTTGCTCATATCTTCTAAGTTGTAGCTACGAATTAAATGAACTTTATATGTAACTTGACTAGAATCTTGTGTACATCATCCTTGTGCATCTTAACTTGCTGTTTAACAACTCGAACATAAGGTTTATTCAGATCTGGACCAACTTCGAAATATGCATATGAGGACTTACCGGAATTGTTATATGTTGTTCCCGGCCTCATTTAAACTTGCCTTGATGTGTTGCTCTTGTTTGCTTCATCTCTTGTCATGAGTAGCCTTCATGTAGCTTTGTCATGCATCATGCTTGTTGTGCATCATGCCTTGTTCATGTGTGGTGTGTTTACCTATGTTGTGTGCTTCTTTTTGATAGTTCCTGTTTCGTTGCGATCGTGAGGATTCGTTCGTCTACGCTTGGTTCAGCTTCATCCATTCGTCTTCTTCATGGATTCTTTCTTCTTCCTTGCGGGATTTCAGGCAAGATGACCGCTACCCTGGATCTCACTACTATCATTGCTATGCTAGTTGCTTCGTTCTATCGCTATGCTGCTTTACCTATATATTTTGCTCATCAAGCCTCCCATATTGCCATGAACCTCTAACCTTTGACACCTTTCCTATGCAAACCGTTGTTTGGCTATGTTACCGCTTTTGCTCAGCCCCTCTTATAGCGTTGCTAGTTGCAGGTGAAGTTGAAGATTGCTGCATGGTGGATAGGATTTTGGTTGGGATATCACAGTATCTCTTATATTATTAATGCATCTATATATTTGGTAAAGGGTGGAAGACTCGGCCTTATGCCTGGTGTTTTGTTCCACTCTTGCCGCCCTAGTTTCCGTCATACCGGTGTTATGTTCCCGGATTTTGCGTTCCTTACGCGGTCGGGTGATTTATGGGACCCCCTTGACAGTTCGCTTTGAATAAAACTACTCCAGCAAGGCCCAACCTTGGTTTTACATTTGCCTCACCTGGCCCTTTTTACCTTGGGAGTCGCGCTCTCGAGGGTCATCTTTATTTTACCCCCCCCCCCCGGGCCAGTGCTCGTCGTGAGTGTTGGTCCAACCTGTCAGCCGCCGGTGGCCACCAGGGGCAACTCTGGGCTGGCCTACCGGAAGTTTGGACAATCCGGTGTGCCCTGAGAACGAGATATGTGCAGCTCCTATCGGGATTTGTCGGCACAGCGGGAGGCTTTGCTGGTCTTGTTTTACCATTGTCGAAATGTCTTGTAAACCGGGATTCCGAGTCTGATCGGGTCTTCCTGGGAGAAGGTCTATTCCTTCGTTGATCGCGAGAGCTTGTCATGGGCTAAGTTGGGACACCCCTACAGGGTATAATCTTTCGAAAGCCGAGCCTGCGGTTATAGGCATATGGGAATTTGTTAATGTCCGGTTGTAGATAACTTGACACCAGATCCGAATTAAAACGCATCAACCGCGTGTGTAGCCGTGATGGTCTCTTCTCGGTGGAGTCCGGGAAGTGAACACGGTCTTTGTGTTATGTTTGACGTAAGTAGGAGTTCAGGATCACTTCTTGATCATTGCTAGCTTCACGACCGTTCTGCTTGCACTCTTCTCGCTCTGATTTGCGTATGTTAGCCACCATATTATGCTTAGTCGCTGCTGCTGCCTCACCACTTTACCCCCTTCCTTTCCCTTTAAGCTTTGCTAGTCTTGATACCCATGGTAATGGGACTGCTGAGTCCTCGTGGCTCACAGATTACTACAACAACAGTTGCAGGTACAGGTTATGCGATGATCATGACGCGAGAGCGATGCTTGCTTGCATTGAGTTCTTCTTCTGCTTCTTCTTCGATCAGGGGATAGGTTCCAGGTCGGCAGCCTGGGTCTAGCAGGGTGGATGTCGTTTGAGTTTCTATTTGTGATTCATCCGTAGTCGGATGGTGCTCTTACGTATTGTGATGTTGTATTCATGTGGCATTGTATGCCTTATGTATGTATCCCCATCTATTATGTAATGTTGATGTAATGATATCCACCTTGCAAAAGTGTTTCAATATGCGGGTCTATCCTTGGTGGGACCTTCGAGTTTCTTTTGGATAGGGTCGCATATTGGGCGTGACATGATCAACCCCCCTTTTCTTCCATGATCCACCCATGTCTTTTTCATCTTTTTTGCTCCCGACTCTTGCCTTTTTTTATTATTCTGATTTTCCTCCGCAGCTTCTTCCAACATGAAATTTTCTGGAATTGTGTCTACCCTTAAGCCTTTATCTACTGACATGTCTTCACAGAGAATCATATCTCTATTATCAATTTACTATTATCAATTTTACCTCCCCCACACTCAGTATCAATATCTGATAGATACTCAGGGAATCTAGTTAGATCCCAGACTTTGGGCATCTTATCCTTGATTCTTATCAATGACATGTCAATTTTTTCATTATGAAATCTCCCCCAATTGGGGGAATCAATGTGAATGAAGTTCTTTTGGTGTTCGTTTTGATTTATGACTCTCTGTTTTTCATCGTTATTTCCTTTATTTTTTATCAAAAGGCTTTGAACATAGGTGTTCATCTTCTTCTCCATCCTACGATTAGCTCGCCTAATTTGGCGCTGTGTATCAATTTGACCCTGACTACTCTCACCATCATGAGTATGCATCAAGTATTTGAGAACAAAAGAGCAGGTCGTACCTGTAGCGACAAAATCCTCGTCAGAAACATCATCTGAATCCTCATTACCTAGCAACCAAAAGCGATTGCTACCTAGTGGGGAATTCAGATTTTGTTCCCATCGAGGCGTGCAGAGCAGCGAGGTTTTGGGGTCTCCGAATTTGGGGGAGCTGGAGCGAGACGGGCAGAGCAGCGCGGCGCCCCCACCGCCACCTGCGGTGTCAGATCCACCGGATCCTCGTGAATCACGATCGGGGCCATGGCCGTCCCTGGAGTAGGGAGGGCCGGAACCCCCTCGCGAGGTCGAAGCGCCGATCCCCTCATGGCGGGGGCGAGATTTGCGGTTGCGAAGATGGTGAAGGCCACCCACTTCCTCGCCACAGATCTCACCGGCGAATCTGCCTGATCCGCCGCCCACAGAAGCACCTGCAGTGGATGTTTGCGCTCGCTGCGCCCGAACAACGATCTCTCCTCCGCCTCAGTCAGATTCTCCACAATCGCCTCCGCCTCCGCATACATCTCGCACTTGCTCATGTACCAGGCTCCAATCTCTCTCACGCGAATCCGCAGGCGTGCATCCCTGCCCCCGAACCTCTGCATCTTCTCCTCGTTGATCTCCACCATCTCCGCCATGAACTCGAGCAAGCAGAGCAGTGGATGAGGCGTGCGGAAGAGGAAGTGTGGGATGAGGGATAATCTGAGCGCACTCCTTCGAATTTAATCCCCCACCCACCTTAATTGCTCTCCCATCAGCCACATTACCTCCATCGCCGGCTCCCGAGACGCCATCCCCGCCGGTGATCTCCTCCTCGATGTGCACAACGTGGCAAGGGAACGCGACCGTAGCCCCCGGGGTCAGCACCATCCCTCCCCCCGAGCGTCTATCGACCGTACACCCCCGCTCGTCGATGATATGTACTGTCGTGGTGTGCGGGCGGAGCATCACCATGCCCCGGTGGTACGTGGGAGACGTCACAGACCTGAGATCGGCGGCGAACCACGCCGACCATCGTAGCGTGTTGGGTTCGCCAACCGCGTCGCCAGACCCGTCATGAGAGAGGCGTGCCATCGGATCCCTCCTGGCTTGATGCATGCTGGAGTGTGGCTTTCGTTGACCCGGCAGGGTGCGGAGATGTCACTACTCATGTTATCTAGAGTTTGCGTCAATTAAATCGGATCGGAGGGAGTACCTCATTTGTAAAAGATGGCGTTTTGCACGGAACACTCTTTTGTAGGTGCACCACTATCTTTTGTTTGTATGTGACTTATCTTCTTTATTCCTCTCATAGCAAATACATTGAAATGAAATGTCCCCCGCAAAAAAAAGATTGAGATGGCAGTAGCATAAGATTTTTACAATCAACGCCTTTGTCGAGAAGCTTGGTGAGGTTGTTGTCATTGTCGTCGGAACAAAGAGGCGGGTACGGTTTTCGTGTAAGTGCCATCGTTGCAGCTAGCTGGCTCCCCTCGCCTCATGGCGCCTTACGACGCCTGCGAGGTGGGAGGGGAGTGGGGGCATAGTTTGGGTTGATTATCGTTGTCGTCATTATTATCATCATGTCAAACAGAGCAAGAGAAAAGGACGTGGTTGGGTCCGCTTTGCATGAACACATCACAGGGAATTTTCCTAAAGGGAGGTGCTCTTAAATCTCATTTTATGTGGCGACCAACCTGTGGTTGGATGGTTAGAGGGACTATGATATTCCCTGCCCATCAGGGTTCAAATCCTGGTGCTCGCATTTATTTCTAAATTTATTTCAGGATTTCCGGCGATGCGCATTCAGTAGGAGGAGATGTTCCCGTCGATGACGCGGCGCCTATGGTGACTTCGTAAATCTCAAGATGGTATGTCGGCTCAGTCATTCAGAGATGCTCATAGGGGTAGGGTGTGCGTGTGTGCGTTCACACAGGTGAGTGTATGCACATGTATATGAGCGTTTGTGTCTGTAATGATGTTAAAAAAATCTCCTTTTATGTGGAAAAAGAAAGCCAAATCTTCCGGGCGCCCCATCTTAAGCCTACACAATCATAAATCTATCAATAAATGCTACACCTACAAAGATCTACTAGTACAAACTATCATCGAATGGTCACTAAACATTTCAAAGTCAAAATGGCCAGTGAGTCAAAAAGAAATTGCAAGTCCATTTTAAATGTTGAAATATGTGCCCTGAGGGGAGAAAAGACAAGGCATGTCCGGTTTGGCATCTCGGCCGAAATGGCACGAGCAAGCAAGTGGAATCCAAGTTGAATTAATTATCCACGCAACCAACCACTAATTAGACTACCACTAATCAGCTCTCCTATAACAACCTCATTGGGACAGAGGATGATTCGACCGCTGGCTGGGCCATTCCGAATAGCTTTCCGCGCATGCAGATGCCGGAGGTCTACGCGTGTGACTCGCCGCAGCTCATATGGGCGTAGATGAGTACGGGCTCCGGCAGTGCTCGGGCTGCCGTCGACATGTTCGGCAGAATGATCGAACAAGAGTCGGTGCGTTTTCTTTATTTTTGTCCAATAAGATTCTAGCATAGACCACTAGTTCATTTCGCTCATGATGAATACTTGCAAACCATAATTATGTAGGAGGCGTTCTTGTCGAGCATGATCACTGACAATGAAGATTTGACTGAAATGGAGTATGAATTGGAGGCCACCACCGCATTTGAAATTGGGACAACATCCAATCCTAATCCGAGTAAGAAGAAGAAGAAGACCAAGACGCCCAAGAAAAGAGGTCTGAAATTCTCAAGATTTGAGGACATCTTGTTGGTCAAAGCTTGATTGGCCACAATGATGGATTCAATATGTGGCAACGAGCAAAAGGGGAACACCTATTGGACGAAGATTTGGAAGAAGTATCACGAGCAAAAGGAGTATGTGGAGCCGCATCCTATCGTGACCACCCGTAATGTGGCATCTCTCCAACATCGTTGGGGGATCATTCAAGGGGAAGTGAACAAGTACGTCGGCTAGTACTCACAAGTGACCAAACGCCCTCAAAGTGGGATGGGAGTCGCAACTCACGTAACCTCAATTGCCTCATCTTGTCGTCCATTGCATATGCTTCTTGTGTTTGCATTCATGTGCTCATACATATGTTGTTTGCTAGACGGTGGTGGCGACCACTTTGTATCACGAGGTGGAGAACAAGCTATTTGCTTTTAGCCATCATTGGGCCATATTGAATGGCAAGCCGAAGTGGAACCAACTTGTGGCCGACCTCATGTCCGGCAAGAAGAGGAATGATGGCTCAAGCTCGAACCAATCAATTGTGTTGGATGATAAAGAGGACGACATTGTCGTGATGAATGGAAAAGCCACCGTGTCAAAGGACAACCGCCAAGTCATGGGAAACAAATGGGAGAAGGCATGTGCCGCCCGTGATGCCGAGGCTACCAAAATGTTGTCCACATGGACGGGCAATTTTTCGGTGAGGGAGAGCAAGAATGAGGAGAGATACAAGCTCATGTTGGATACGCAAAAGGAAAGGATGGAGTGGGACCAGAAGAGGGCGGAGAAGAAGATGGAAATTAAGAGGGAGAAGATCGAGTTGGAGAAGCAACAAGAGGCGATCAAATGGGAGCTCGACAAGGCCAAGACATTTGGCGACATAGAGCTTGAGAAGGAAAGGTCGCAACTCACACGGGACGCGGAAAATGCGAGGATCATGTTGGCGGACGAGACCCTCACTACTAGGAAAAGGGCTATAGATGGAAATGACACTAATGGCGCACCAGACAAGTGGTGCGCCATTAGTATATACTAATGGCGCACCACCCTCTGATGCGCCATTAGTGTTGAAACTACTAATGGCGCACCCTGACCACGGTGCGCCATTAGTACCAAATTTTTTTTTGAACTAGTGCGCCTGTCCAAACATACTAATGGCGCATCCCCTGGTGGTGCGCCATTACTAGTTGTAACTAGTAATGGCGCACCATCCAGGAGGTGCGCCACTAATGTTATTTTTTTTATTATTGCTTTTATTCCTTTTTTTGCAAAAGTTCTAATGGCGCACCTCCAGGGGGTGCGCCATTAGTAACCTGGATTATTAATGGCGCATTTGTTGCTGGTGCGCCATTAGTAAGTGGGCAGCAACAAGATATTTTGGACAGCCTCTCCTCCCACACTCACTTTCTCCCCACTTCATTCTCTCCACCGCCTCCTCCTTGTCTCGGGTGCCTCCTCTTTTTCACCTCATTTCCATCATAGATTCATTCAAATTAAGTGGTTAAGTTACCTTGTTTTGCTAGGTAAGTAAGGGGGGAAGCTATATTTATGTTGTTCTCCCTACAAACAATGTGCACATGCACTTTTTATGGCCTAGCTAGATCTATGTATGTTCGTGGTGTTGCATATGTTTGTGGTGTTGCATATGTGTTTGTGTTTGGAGGTGTACCGGTATTTGAAATGCAATAGTTGCCAATATTTTGCCGGAATGTTGATTCATTTCCGTTTCGGCGAGAATTTTGGCATTAAGCATTCTTTTTGGTCCTATTTTTAGGGAAAGTCATGCCAAATTTTTTCTTGGTTCTAAAATATCGTTTTGCTCTACCCCGCAGGCGACCATGGTCCGCACGATGACCGAAGGCATCGTGAATAGGTTTTTGAGGTCCGCGAAGGCCGAGATGCTTCAAAAGAACGAGACGGAGATAAGATGTCCGTGTCGAAGATGCAAGCTGAATAGCCTTATTGCGGACCCGGATTCCGGGCAGGTGCGGGACCACCTGCTCTTGCGTGGTTTCATGGATGGCTATCGGTGGCAAGGTGATGATGATGACTACGAAGTCGTTCATGGGGGCCGGGCAAGAAATGAGGAAGGGCAGCAAGACAACCACCGCGGCTCGGGGGGGGCGAGAAGACGAAGAATCCCCAGGAGATGATCACGACGGTGATGCTGTACACAGTCATCATGTAGAAGATGCAGGACATGATGATGATGCCGGCGGAGCAGACGACGTTGGACCATCGATGGGCTGGGTGCAGGACCCTCATATTCAAGAGCTGCTTCTCAAGCAGACGGATAACGCAAGAGCTGCCGCCCGAGAGAAAGCCAAGATGGATCAACTTGAGTTAGACGCGGTTACTCCGTTGTATGAAGGATGCAGGCCCGAGGATACCCGCCTGAAAGTAACGCTCATGGCTCTGGAGATGAAGGTAAAACACAAAATGACCGACGCATGCTTCGACGAGAACATGTCATTCTGGCACGAACGTCTTCCCAAGGGGAACAAGTGCCCGACCAGTTTGGAGGAGGCAAAGAAAATCGTGTGTCCTCTGGATTTACCGCACGTGAAATACCATGTGTGCATGAACAATTGCATCATTTATCGGGACGAGCACGCGGAGTCTACAATATGTCCGGTGTGCGGTGTCACTCGATACAAGAAGAGGAAGAAAGCTCCTCGAAAAGTGGTGTGGTACTTTCCGATCACTCCTCGTCTGCAGCGGTATTTCGCGGATCCTAAGGTAGCAAAGCTCCTGCGTTGGCACGCGGATAGGGAGGAGAAGAAGCGAGAAGATGACGCAAATGATCCGGAGATAGATAAAAAAGACAAGATGCTGAGTCACCCTAAGGATGCGAGCCAGTGGCAAGCATTGAACTTTGAATACCCAGAATTTGGGAACGATCCAAGGAACATCGTGCTGGGCGCGAGCACCGATGGAGTCAATCCGTTTGGCAGCCAGAGAAGCACACATAGCACCTGGCCTGTGTTTGTGTGGATGTACAACCTTCCCCCCTGGTTGTGCATGAAGAGGAAGTACATTCACATGAGTATGCTAATTGAAGGGCCGAAACAACTAGGGAACGACATCAATCTGTATCTGGGGCTGCTGAAAGAGGAGCTTGACACGCTGTGGAAAACGCCAGCCAATACGTGGGACGCCGCAGAGAAAGAATATTTCCCTATGAGAGCCGCACTGCTCACGACGGTGCACGACTATCTCGGTTACGGATATCTTGCGGGGCAGGTAGTCCACGGATTTTCTGGATGCGTAAGGTGCATGGATGACACAACGTATCGCCAGCTAGATAGAGATCCCGGGTCTTCGAAAACCGTGTTCATGGGACATCGAAGGTGGCTTCGCGACGATGACCCGTGGAGGAAACGCAAGGATCTGTTCGATGGTGAAACCGAACCCCGAAAACGCCCGTGTACGAGGAGCGGCGAGGAAATAGACAAGCTGTTGAAAAATTGGAAAGACTGCCCACTGCCGGGAAAGAAGCAAAAGGCGCCAGAGCCACGGAAAGAAGCGAAAGGCGCCAGAGCCGCTGCTGAAGGTATGGAAAACGAGGTCTGTTTTCTGGGACTTGCCGTACTGGAAGATCCACCGTGTGCCTCACAGCCTTGATGTCATGCATATCACGAAGAACGTGTGCGAGAGTCTGCTTGGTACCCTGCTCAACATGCCAGAGAGGACCAAAGATGGGCCGAAAGCAAGGGCAGACTTGAAATCAATGGGCATCAGGCAGGAGCTTCACGCTATATATGATGATGATGATGATGATGATGATGATGATGATGACGATGATGATGATGATGAGGCGAAGCAGGACACAGAAAGTCGTCGCAAAGGCAAAAAGGCCAAGAAGACCGGAAATGACTACCCTCCCGCGTGCTTCACTCTAAGTCAGGAGGAGATCGAGCAGTTTTTCACCTGCCTCCTAGGAGTAAAACTTCCTTACGGTTACGCGGGGAAGATAAGCAGATACCTAGACCCAGCGAAGCAGAAGTTCAGCGGGATGAAGTCTCACGACTGTCACGTGCTGATGACGCAGATACTTCCAGTTGCAATCCGTGGGATCATGGACGCGCACGTCCGTGAAACGCTATTTGGCCTATGCAACTTCTTCGACGTCATCTCTCGGAAGTCGATTGGCGTGAGGCAACTCAGAAGGCTACAGGAAGAGATCGTGGTGATACTATGCGAGCTTGAGATGTACTTCCCGCCCGCATTCTTCGACGTTATGGTGCATCTGCTGGTCCATATAGTGGAGGATATCATCCAACTCGGGCCGACGTTCCTGCACAGCATGATGCCGTTCGAAAGGATGAATGGTGTCATCAAAGGATACGTTCGCAACATGTCACGTCCAGAAGGAAGCATAGCCAGGGGCTTTCTGACCGAAGAGTGCATCTCCTACTGCACGAATTATCTAGGCATCGAGAACCCCGTTGGTCTGCCCGTCAACAGGCACCTCGGCAGGCTCGCTGGATGGGGTCACCGTGAGGGTCGCCGCGAAATGCATGTCGACTTCGAGGGTCGACTCGCCGACTTTGAAAGAGCAAACCTAGTCGCGCTACAACACATAGACGTGGTCGATCCTTGGGTGGTAGAGCACAAAACCTTTATTAAAAAGACGTACAATGACCGAGGCCAACAGAGGACGGACGGAGATACACTCAAAGAGCACAACTCATGTTTCACGCGTTGGTTCAAGCATAAGCTTCTGTCGTACCCTTTACATGAGGATTCTTCCGCGGAAGAACAACTCATATTCGCCTTGTCACAGGGCGCCGAGCACAACCTGATGACCTATGAGGCGTACGATATCAACGGCTACACATTCTACACCGAGGCCAAGGACATGAAGAGCGATGGTTATCAGAACTCCGGGGTAACGATGGAATCCTACACCGGTAACGACAAGGACAGATACTACGGAAGGATCGAGGAGATCTGGGAGCTGAGCTACGCTGGAGAGAAGGTCCCGATGTTCCGTGTCAGATGGGCCAAGAACGTCATAAAAGAAGACCGGTATTTCACCACCATGGTTATACCCGAAGCCAAATCCAAGACCGCGGGCGCAAACGTCACCGCGAAAAATGAGCCATGGGTACTGGCTTCCCAAGTGGACCAATGCTTCTTCATTACCGACCCGCCAAAGCCCAGTCGTGTTGTCGTGAGGAGAGGCAAAAGGAAGATCATCGGAATGGATGGAGTAGCCAATGAGCAAGACTTCGACAAGTACGGCGACCCGAGGATCGAACATGACGACGATGATGAAGTAGCAGCATACACCACAAGAAGAAGCAGGACCACCCTACCTAAAGGACGTCCGTTCCACAGAAGAACTCCATTTGCGAAAAAGAAGGGCAAGAAGATTGTGAACAGATAGCTAGCTAAGATCGATTGTATTTAAATCGTAGCCTTCATTTCTCGATTGTATTTCATGGGTACTTTTTGAACTATCATGAATATTTTTAAATTTCATGGACACTCGATCTCGATCGCTATCCCACCTCGCCAGATCCGGGCCCCCTCGCCGCCGAGCACCCCCCCAGTCCACCGGCCGCCGCCGTCGACCCCCCGCACCCTCGATTCCCCTACTCAACCGCCGCCGCCGACCCCCCGCACCCCGCGCACCGTCTTATAAAAAAAATTAGTATCAAACAGCTTTTTAAATGCTACTGTCTTATAAAAAAATATTACTGTTATTATTTAAACAAGTTTGAACATATTTAAACATAAATAAGTATCAAACAGCTTTTTAAATGCTAAAAAAAATTTGTGGAGCCTGGGAGTCGAACCCAGGACCTCCTGGTGTGAGAACTGGCTGCTGACCAGTCGAGCTAGTAGAGTGGGCTTGACATAGATAGGTTCTGGTACTACATAACCTTTTGGCTCGAGTTGAAATAAAAAAAATACTAATGGCGCACCACGGTGAGGTGCGCCATTAGTATGGACATGCTAATGGCGCACCACGGTGAGGTGCGCCATTAGTATTGTGGCCCCCCTTCGCCCGATCCCCCTTCGCCCGATCCCCTTCGCCCGATCCCCCTCGCCAGTTCTCTCCCTCTCGATCCACCGCCGCCGCCGCCGCTGCCCTCGCCCTCGCCCTCGCCCTCGCCCTCTCCCTCCCTCGCCCTCTCCTCGCCGCCCGGACGCCGCCCGGACGCCGCGCCGACGCCGCCTCGACCCCGCCCCGACCCCGCCGCCCGGACACCGCCCCGACCCCGCCGCCCGGACGCCGCCCCGGACGCCGCCCCGACCCCGCCGCCCGGACGCCGCCCCGGACGCCGCCCCGACCCCGCCGCCCGGACGCTGCCCCGCCGCCCCGACGCCGCCTCGACCCCGCCCCGACGCCGCTGCCCCACCTCGACCCCGCCCCGTCCACACCACCGTCGACCCGCCTCCCTCGACGCCACGGCGCCGCAGGACCTAGACTAGACGCCCAAGGTACGACCACCTCCTCCTTACTTCTCCATTCCGCAAGTCCATAGCCTCCTCTCATGTGCTTGCTTCCTTCTCCATTCCACAAGTAGACTAGAACAGGACTATAGACTAGAACAGGACTGATACATCTGTGTAACAGAAAAAGTGCTGAGCACCAGATTCCCATTTGTTGATAATTGCTGTTTATTTTGGTTGTGAAAATGGCAGGAAACTGTAGAAGAAGTCTTGGACTGCGGTGAAGAGACTTATTATCCAGCATTACATGTTGGTTCAGAGCGATCCTGTGCTGTGGTATGTATAAGCTCGCCATTGTTATCCTTCGTAAGCTCAGTCTGAAGATTAAACCTCCAACTAAAGTATGGGTTTGCTGTTACAAAACTTTGGTTGGTCTGTTTTCGATTAAATTCATTCACTAAAGTGGACATCAAAGACATGCTGCCATGCTGGAGTTATACGAGTTTTTTTTTCTTCCGAAAATTGCAACTGTGCTACTTGCAATGTACCTGTCATGAGCATCAAGATATAGCATCACCTTCACATTTACCCAGCTAGCACATGAAGCAACTACTCATTTCCAGATGAGGATGGTGCTAACAATCCCAGAGACTGATAATTATTTCACTGAGGCTCCAGATTAGCTAGATAGCACACAGTTGATTAGTTGCTTCATTTGGTTGTTACTTTCAATATCCCCTTTAATACTACATTCGAGGAATTTCTCTTGCACCCCTGTAGTATAAGAGTGCATTCTCTAACAGCTCATTGAGGTTTGGTTGTTGTTCAGCCCTTACTGGTAGGAGATCCTGACTCTACTGTTTCATAGAGCATTTTTCCTAGTTAATTGATTGGCAGATAATATTCATAGAGCATTTGGCGTTATGGTCGGCCTGGGCCCTGTGGCTGTCTGGCATGTCCAAGACAGCAACACATGCCTATTTAGGAAGACATAGCATTGTCTGAAAAAGAAAATTAAGGCATAGGATTGCCCTAAAAAGGAAAATTAAGCGGTACTTGGATATGAGATATGACTAGTATCAGGATAGGATATAATCAGTAGATGTGGCAGCAGGATAGATGTATGTCTTAGTTCTTATTTATCTTTGGTCCGTGTTGCGTTTGAGTTGAGATCTGACTTGTGGATTTAGTTAGAATCTAATGATTTAGTTAGAATCTAATAATTCTTGCCCGGGGCCACAGCCGTGTACCTGTGTATTCAGGAAACCCTAGAAATGTTATAGGTCTCCTGTTGGTAGGTAAAAATTATGCCATGGAGAATTACTCGATGATCTTTCTTTATGTACTTTACTAACTTAGAACCATTTAAATATTATTTAGGTCAAAAGTCTTCTGACAGTTCGTGCTGAAATAGAGACGCCAGTTAGTGCTGTTTCCATTAGGAGGATTCCAAGGTATATACCCCAATTCTATTTAAATATAAATTGGAAAAATCTCTTTCAAAATTTGGTACAATTGCTTGAATTTTTGGAGTACACGAATTATGGGCTAGTGATGATCATATGCACTAGTTACTAGTAGATGCTTCTCGACCCAATTTGAGCAGCAGAGCACTAGCACCAAGCTCTGGGTTTTGTTCGGTACACTCTGAGATGTAGATGCCTGAAAGATAAACATGTTGTTTGTCTACAAAAAAAACTTAATTACTATTATGGGCTAGTGATGATCATATGCACTAGTTACTAGTAGATGCTTTTTTATCCTCAGATTGGCGTCTAGTGTTCATAGAAATATATGATTATCTTTGTTGTATAAACTGACTGGCTGCCAAGTTACAACTTACTGGTGAAAGTTCATTTTTTTATCAGTGGCATATGAGTGGCAGAAAAGTGGCTAGCCTCGTCTGCATATATGAGCATATAGATCAACAAAAAATAAACCCATTCGGCAAGAACATTTATGCACCTATTTACTAGAAGAATGAATAAATGAATGTCAGGGCTAGAGATCATTACTGTTTGTTATCCAGGAAATACAAAAGTTTGGATTGTTGAATGCATTCTGAATTCTAGCTATACAAAAGTTTTTTCCTTCTGAAATGTGTTTTTCTTCTTCTTCCTGTTTTGAGTAGTTTGCGTAAGTTTTCTGAAATGATGATGTATTTTTCTTAATTCAGCGAACCGTGAGATGGACTTAGAAGAAGAAACTGTCTCCTGATTGCAGTTGATTAATTAGTATATATGTTGTAGACTTGTAGCATACCTACCTCTATATGGTTTTATATTTCAACTTGATTTCTGAATATTCCAAACCACACGCGAAGTCCTTTCTTACAAGAAGAAGTTTCTCTTCATAACAGTGAACAAAACTACTGTCAATCAGCTCAGTTCTAGTGCTGTTGGATTTTTTTTAATTGGCTTCTTGCAGTTTTGAAAATTCAGTTTATTCGGTTACTGAAAATTCAGTTAATTCAGTTAGGCACACAAATTTCAGAACTTTTGTGTGCCCTAGTACTTGGTGTTTGTAGAAAACCAGGAGTGTCAATGGGACTAGAATTCACTTGTTCTTATATGGGTTTGTAAAACTTGTTCATGTACTGAACTACTAATGCCTTGTGATGCTCTGAATTACTTGTGATGCCTCTGAATTACTTGTGATCACATTGAGAAAGACTTGTAAAGATGATGATCATCTTTAACAGAAAACAATTTGTGATGATTTTGCTAGTTTGCTGGGTTTTGTCTCCGACCATCGTGTCGTGATGATTTTGCAGGTACCCCGAGAGGCCCTTGAGTTTGCCGGAATGTCGATTAACTTCCGTTCCGGCAAATTCGGGTACTCCATATGTCCTATTTTCAGCAAAGGTCATGCTGAAATTTTCCGTGAATTTTAGCATGACTTTGCTAAAAATAGGACATATGGGGTACTTGTGACTAATGCATAGGCCGGGGTATCTTAGTAGTTAATTAAGTAGGATCAAGTGCCCCGGCGTACTTGTGACTAATGCATGGCTTTTAGGGTGCCTCGGTGTCGATAAAAACCGAAATGATGAAAAGTTAGGCTTTTAGGGTGCCTTGGCGTCGAAAAACCCTCAATGATAAAAGCTTAGATTTTAGGATGCCTCGGTGTCGACAAACCCTAAATGATGAGACCATGATCTTGTTCCTTGACAATAACCAACTTTTTGACCAAACTTTGTTTCTATTTAGAGAGAAACATGGCCCACAACGATGAGGCCGGGGGTTCGGGCGGCAAGGCATTCTGGGAGCTGTCCCAGGAGATGGAGGAACAACCTCACTTGTATGAGGCCGCCGCCTTCCCCACCGATCCTGAGACCACGGATGGTGCCGCCGAGGATGACCACACTGATGCCACCACTGATGGTGCCGCCGAGGATGCCACCACTGATGATGGCGGCGCACGCACAGATAGCAGCCAGCCGAAGAGGCAACGGAAGGACCGGCGCCCGATCGTGCTCCGCACCCTCAAGGAGGAAGTTACTGAAGTGGACTCCAACGGGAATCCAACGGCGCCCGAACGAATAGTCAAGGGGTACTCGCTTCAGCTCGGGTGCATTGTCCGGAGCACCGTCTCGATCAACACCGAGAACCTGAGGCATCCTGACCGAGGGAATTTGCGCCACCTCCTCTTCACGAAGCTGCACGAACGATACAAGTTCCCCGCTGAATTCGAAAACACAAGCCTCAAAGGGAATAAAGTGAACAATGCTGCCCTCACGAAGATGAGCAAGGCCCTGTCTACTTGGAAAAGCAATGTGAAGAGAATGATCGAGAAAGGTGAGAGTTATGAGAAGATCAAGGAGAAAAATCCTTCGATCACCGAAGATGACTACAACGACTTCAAGATCAATTGCTCGAGCACCGCAAGCTCCCAATCAAGTGAGTGGGGGAAACAAATGCGGGAGCTGAACATAGGGGAACACACACTCGGTCCCGGCGGTTACAGAGTGGCGGAGCCTATATGGGACAAGGAGGAGGCGGACCGTGCCGAGCAAGGCCTACCGCCCCTCTTCGATAAATACGGTGACAAGCAGACCAGGAACTTTGTCAGGGCCCGGTACAAGAAGGACCCGAAAACAAAGGAGCTTACCACGGATCCGAAGACCAGGCGGCTTGAGCTTGTTCTGGTAAGGAATACACCCCCGCGTAATTAGCTCCATATGGTTGCATTCTAATTAATGAAGCCGAATTTCTAAATGGTTCACATTCCTTCCGCAGGCGACTGAAAGCAGTAGCGCGGGGTCGACTAAGAGCAACCCTTGGGACACCACTCTAAATAGGGGGTTGAATATAATGAAGAACAAGGATAAGCTCAGTAAGCCGACGTCAGCTGGTCGTGTGGCCGGCAAAGGCTTGTCGACAAAATGGGGGTCATACTATACCGCTGGTGTGCGGAAGGAGAAAAAGACCAGCTCGGAAAGCCAGGCGCGAGAGGTTCAAGAACTCAAGGCACAGGTGGCGCGGATTCCGGAGATTGTCCAAGAGCAAGTGGAACAACGACTCGGAGCGACGATCACCGCCCTTGTGCCTACCTTGATCTCGGGGTTGAGTGCGTGGATTGCGGGCGGCCAACAGGGGCCGCCCCCGATTCCTAGCTTCACGGCCAGCAACTCGCATAATGCGATGGCGGGGCCATTGGTGCCTCCGGCGGAGGCGGCATTGGTGTCTCCGACGCCGGCACGGGAGCTTAATGCACCCGGGTGTACGCCGGCCGGCACCTCTTCAGCAAGCGGCCGCTCCGTCAACTGCACGCCCGCCGTTGGCGGTGCCTCGACATTAGCCGAGCTCGACGCCATCATCACGGTAACTAATTAAGCCTCTCTCGGCCGAGGACTTCATCTCCTTGCCTTTGACTGGGCATCCCTGACGCCCTACATGTTTTCGCAGGGCGCCGCCGACGTTCCGTGCACTCTCCTCCACTTCGTGAACAACGAGTTGGTCGATGTCGCCAAGGGCAAAATCGTTCAACCGGGCAACCCCTTGTTCCACGGTACCCAGATGCCACCCAACTTGTTTAGGGTTCAACTGGTTCGGGTGCTGCCAGGCTGCGACGACTTGTTACCTCCGATTCGACCCGTCGGGGCCGACGATGATGACGTGATGACCCTCAGCGCCTGCCTGAGCTGGCCCCTGCTTTGGCCGAAGAGCCAGATTCGTTTGGGGGCGGGGGACACCACCCCAAAGACAACACCGCCAGTCGTGCCGGCGCCAAGTCGGCCCCATGGCAAGACCGCCGTAACGGTGCCGGACATCCCTATGCCACTGGATCCAAACATGCATATGGCACAGGATCAGAACGACGACGACGACGACGATGATACATTTGGCAACGTCGATCAGTACTTTGCCGAGCATGGGTACGATGGCGACTTCATGGGGCCTCCTTCTCAAGAACCAAACCCAACAAAAGACGTGTGCGATCTAGCTCGTACCGCGGAGAAGCCAAGTTGCAACAGGCGCCGTCTGGCGTTCAGCTCTCAGGAGACGCCTCCAGCTGCCGACTTCACCGAGCCTCAGATAGGCGAGGTGCGAAATATTATCAGCCCCAACACACTCAAGAAGGCGGTCTGTGAGCAGAACTCGGTCCCATTACAGGAGAAGAAGAAGGCACGCAAAAGAAAGACTAAGAAGGGTGCGAGCCAGCCGGCACCGAGTACGATCCGTGCTCAGGACGGGCCACCTTCACCGCAGGATATCTCGAGGAGGGTGCATGTGGCGGGTAGGGCGATGCTACCGACAAATATGCTCAATGCTGCAACCGGTGCTATGCGGAGTCTGCATGACAGTGTTCTTGCTTTGGAGAAGCGGCGTCTCAGGGAGAAGGATGTGGCATACCCGGTTTTCGCGGCCAAGGTGCCAGAGGGCAAGGGCTTTGTGGATAACTCCATCGGGCGTACGATCGTCCTGCGTTTTGATGACATCCACGCTATGTTGAACCTTCATCCGCTGCACTACACCTTCGTTCGGCTATTTTCGCTGAGTATGGAGATGCGGATCATTCGCGACAAGACCCCGGACATCGTGATAGTCGACCCCTTCTACATGCGTGCCAAGATCTTGGGCAGCGCTGGGGACCGGCAAGTCGCGAGTTCTTACCTCGAAGGCGTCATTCTGGCAAACCAAGATAAGGATAACTTCCTCGTGCCTTACTTTCCCGAGTAAGTCCTCCCCTCAACCGGCCCGTAACATATGAATTCTTACTTTTCGATCGTTTTTCTTTTAACATTCCGTGTTTTCTGCAGTGACACACGTTGCACGCTCATCCTCCTAAGCCCCAAATATTCCATGGCCACGTATTTCGACCCGGACCGTCAGTCGAACGTAGACTACACAAATGTCAAGAAGGTTCTTGATGATGTTCTCCCCGGCTACGCCCAATCTGGAGGCACCTTCACCAGGCCTATTCGTAAGTACGGCAAGCACGTGTTCTCCCACAATACGACGTTCTGCTGCGTCAAGCAGCCGCCTGGCGGTCAGAAGGGTGCCTACTACGCCATCCATCACATGCGGGCGATCGTACGGGACCATCATCAACTTCTGCTACCGAGTAAACTCAAAGATTGGGCCGCGAGCGTGTCGGCAATCCAGGACGCGGACCTCCGACAAGAATTCTTTCGCATCCAGTCGGAGTTTGCGGAAATCATCCATCAAGATGTCCTTCGTACCTCGGGGCAGTTCTACCTCAGAAATCAACCGTCCAACAGTGACATCGACACAATGCTACAAATGCAGGATGACAACGCCCGTTCTTTCATGACTCCCACGATAGACGGCGGCTTCATCCACGCTCCGGTCCCTTGAGTCGAGTTGTCTAGTTCTGAAACATCGATTGGCTCATGTTGTAATTAAACTTTAATGAACTTGTAGTATGTCTCTTTGGTTTCGAGAGTCGTTCAACTTAGATGTAATCGATGCTATTAATGTCTTCCTTTTCTCTTCCGATCGTTCTGTTGCATAATTATATATTGCTTATGTATTGTCTGTGAATTGGTACTAACGTTTCGTTTGGCTAGTGCATAGCGATGCCGACGTATGTCGTGTACAAGGGTAAGGTTCCCGGAGTCTACGATGACTGGGAGGAGTGTCGGAGACAGGTTCACCGATTCAGCGGTAACAGTTACAAAGGGTACACCACTAGGGCCGAGGCCGAATCTAGATACGCCCGCTATCTAGCGGGAGAGGGGAGGGAGCGTTGGAGGAACCGGATGAAGACGAGTTTCATCGTGATGATGCTCATCGTGATGACCGCAGCTCTCTTCTATGTGATGGTAGTTTAGATGATCGATATCGACTTGTAATGTGAAGACAAACTCGCTACTCGCGGTCTCGAGACTTGTAATATAATGTTCTATCTTTGTTCGGTCTTTTTAATTCGGAGACTAATATGATGAATTGTATTCGGAGACTAATATGATGAATTGTATTCAAAGACTAATCTTCTATTGTATTCGATGAATCTGTTGTTGATGTGTGCTGTCTATATTTTGTCAAACTATACATTTTGTAACCTGTGCAAAAAACAGAAAATAAAAAGATAAAAAAAACCTAATATTCATACTAATGGCGCATCACAGGATAGTGCGCCATTAGTATGACAGTGCATACTAATGGCGCATCACCGGGTAGTGCGCCATTAGTATGCTGCGGTTACTAATGGCGCATCCAGTGGTGGTGCGCCATTAGTATGCCAAAGCACCTGGGTATACATGGCCCCTGGGAGGCATACTAATGGCGCACGCTGGCCTATACTAATGGCGCACCCGCGGTGCGCCATTAGTATACCAGATACTAATGGCGCACCAGGTGGTGCGCCATTAGTAAAAATTACTAATGGCGTGCTGTTAATGGCGCACCACAGATGCGCCATTAATGGCCATATTAGGTGCGCCATTAGTAGGGGTTTTTCTAGTAGTGCCTCTTGTTTGAGCATGCGAAGAAGTGGCTTGCGAACAACAAGATGGAGATCAACGACCGTGGAAAGTACGAGGCGGCGAGGACGGCTGCGGTCCGCATGCAAGTGGAGGAGGCAGCCCGGATGCAGGTGGAGTAGGCATCTTGGATGCAGGCGAAGGAGCCTGCCCTGATATAGGCAGAGCAGGACGAGCAGGACACATTCCGCCTGAAGCGGGACACATTTCGCTCGGAGCAGGCGCCCAACCAGAGATCTGAGGCCATTCGTCACGCTCGGACATTGATTTTATTTTGTCATGTCCGGTTTGTTAAACTTTGATTTGCTTTCTTTTTTTGAACTTTGGCATTCAGACAATTTGTATCGTATGATCGACATGCATGGATTGCATGGATTTGAGAATGAGAATTTGCGGTATATGAATGTGCGGCATAACAATTAAATTGTGCCCGGTCATTTCCCACGGACGCGCCCTGACACATCCGCGGTCGTTTGAGGGGCTGAATTTGCTAAGTCCGGCTGTAGATGCTATAAAAGAAGGTGCTTCTAAATCTCCTTTTACGTGCAAGAAGAAAGGCAAATCTTTGGGGGGCTCGGCGGCATCAGATGCACACGATCACTGGTTTTTCAATGGAAAGATGTCAAGCATCATATTACCGAGCTAAGAGCATCTCCAACGGGCGCCTAACACACGGCGTGCTAAAAATCTGTTTGCAGTGCGTTGTTCGCCTGTTTTGGCGTGGCGGCCAACGCTCCTTCCAGTAGGCGCGCTAAAATGCAGCGCGCGCGCTATGACTCAAACAACATATGTGATCAAAACACAAGCAAAAAGATTAAACACTAACAAAATAAATCAACAAAAATAGTTTAATTTCGTTATTACAACTCAAAAAAATAGTTTATCTTTGAGTACAACAAATAGTTCAACAATACAACATCAAACGCACAAAACATGATACTCTTTGTCGGCCATTCCATGCCCATCACTCCTCGATGAGATCCTTCTGAAGATTATTATGCGTCTCGGGACGCCGAATGACATGATAGGAGGCAACAAAACGGGCCACTCTTTCAGCCCTCCGCCGCACTCGCACGGGATGTCCCAAGAGCTTATAGTGAGAGTAGTCTAAATCTTGGCCATGCTCATTCTCTATGATTATGTTGTGCATGATCACACAAGCATGCATGATGTACCAAAGCATTTTTTGATCCCAAAATCTAGCTGGTCCTCTCACAATAGCAAATTGGGCTTGCAAAATCCCAAAAGCTCTCTCCACATCTTTTCTAGCCGCCGCCTGAGCATTGTGGAAATCAAGATATTTCTTATCTTCCAGTTTTTTCAACGGCTTCACAAATGTTTGCCACTTTGGATAGATGTCATCCACAAGATAGTAGTCATGGTTGTATGTACGGCCATTTGCTACAAACTGCACGGGTGGCAGTTCACCATTTGCAATCTTATTCATAAGTGGTGACCGGATGACAATGTTGATGTCATTCAAATATCTAGGCATTCCAAAAAAGCATGTCAAATCCAAGTCTCTTGATCGGCTACCGCTTCAAGGATTATAGTGGAACCTTCTTTTTTGGCCGTCGAATTACCCATGCCATGCCTTAGGACAATTCTTCCAACTCCAATGCATGCAATCTATTGAGCCAAGCATACCTGGGAAGCCAGGAGCTTTGTTCATCTCCAATAGCCTTGTGGTGTCTGCATTGGGAGATCTCAAATACTCCTGGCCAAACACTTGCACAATTCCGACAGCAAAGCACTTGACACACATGATGGCTTGGCTCTCACCCATGGCCAAGTGATCATCAACTAGATCAGCGAGGATACCATATGCCAACATACGCAAAGCGGCCGTCACCTTCTGAAAGGTGCTATACCAAAGCTCTTCGGCGACATTTCTCCTTTGCTGAAAAAACCGGTCATGGCTCGCTAGTTTCTCTGCAATGCGCCTGAACAACTCGGTGCTCATCCTAAACCGGCACCGGAAGTACGACTCGGGGCACATGGGATTATTCGCAAAATAGTGCCTGATCAATCTATTGTGGGCATCGATCCTATCGCTCCAAGTTTTCTGCCGACCCATAACCGGACCACTATGCTTCGGTTTTTTATTGATGTGCATAGCTAGGATCATTGCAAGATCCTCCTCCTCTTCCATATCAAATTCTTCTTCGGAAGAATCATATGACGAATTCATCTACAATGTTCAATTTAAACTAATAAGCTATAAAAACTACAAACAACATGCACCAAATTCATGTAAAAAATGTGAAGTTGAAGCAATACATACCTTGCGGGCGTTTTGTCGGACACCTTGCGAGCGCCGAGCGGTAGTGGGCGGCCGGGCGCTGTTCGTCGGACGACTACCGCACGCGAGGGGCGGCGGTGACTAGAGAGAGATGGAGGAACACTACTAGGGAAAAGCCTAGCAGCAGCGCGGGTTTTAGGGTTATCAGTAGCGCGGGAGGCGGCGCTACTAATAAGGCGCTATAGCTAAACCATAGCAGCAGCGCGTGCGAGCCCGCGCTACTGATATACAAGTGTAGCAACAGCGTTCTTCTGTGGAGCTCGCTACTGCTAATAGCTATAGCGCGCTTCTCGTGTGCGCGCTACTGATACTACCGCGTTGCTGCTAACTTTTCTCCACTCGCTACTGCTAATTTTAATATTTTTTACTGCATATTTGTTTTGTATTTGAGCATGCTTTACAGAAGAATCTTTAGCACATACAAATGTCTTCATGTACTAATACAAATGTCATCATGATACACATAACAAATGCCTGCAAGACCACAAATGTAATCATAGCATATACATACAAATAGTCTCATCATAATCATCATCCAACACAAAGTGGTATCTTGTCATCATCTCGAAAATAGCGATACATGCAAGTCTCGAATACTTGCAACTACAACGTCATCCATCTAAACAAAGGTATACGCGAGAAGAGCTATCACTATGAGTGAGAGCGGAACTATGCAGTACATGAGGCGGTGGTTACAAGTCCTCTCTCGCGCTAGCGTGAACCTCAAGTAACTAGCTTCTCCTTCGTGTCTGCTTTTGAAGCCTTTATGGCTGGCGCCCGAGAACCCATTCACTTGCGCCTGACACTCAGGCCACTCATTGTACACCCCCGGAACCTTCCTTTTGTACACGACATAGCACTTCCATCTCGCCATCAAGAAACTAGGTACCTGTTAGAGATGCATGTTCATGAAGAGGATGTACAATCATATATATGCAACAAAATATACTAGAGCAACACCAAAAAAGAAAAGGTTAGCAACTAGATGCAACATACAGTACGCAAACTAATTAACTAGAGGTACGCATGTCATCGTACGCAAACTAACAAAGTAGCGTTACGCAAGTTCGGCAGGGACCGACATCACAAAGTTTCATCGCTACAAAAAGTATACAAGTTCAACCGACACATATCATCATCATCGGCATCATAAATCACTAGAAGTTCCATCCTTCCATATCATCGAGGATGGACCCTAGCTTCTTGAACGGCATGAGGTCTAGACGTTGCATGCCTATGCGAGTTCGGACGTCATCTCGCGATATAGGGCCGTGGTGGAACATCCCCTTACCATCGACGACTTCTTTCATGATGATTGTCGCAATGTCCCTTTGGATGCGAAAGAAGTCATCTCTAAGTTTATAATCCGCTTCTCCATGAGATTCTAGCCACTTGTGGATATGATCATCATTTCTGCTTCTCATACGAAGCTTTTGGTGATCCGTGTTGAACTGAATCATGAGATGGACGATGTAGAATCCATCCTTTTTGCTTGGTTTTGGGACATGGATGCAGGACAAGTTAGTTTTATGCGCGAAACCCATCTTCTTGTTCCTTTGTTTCCTGATCTGCATGTGGCCACCTCTAATGCTGAAGCCTTGGAGAGCATCATCTAGAATATTCATTATGTGGGTGTAGTCTTTTTTCTCGTAGTCTCTGGAAGGGTCAAAATACACGGCGCGGGAGACTTGCGGGTAAAGAACGATAAGGACGGCGCGCCCGTTGCTGCGGGGAAAAGACACCTCAAATTATTCCCCATATGAGAGAGAAGGAATGATTGAAATGTAAGAAAGGGTTGTCCGGAACTGACTTACTTCGGATGATAAGGCACGAGGACAATTTCCTGGTCCTTATTCTGTACCATGAAGTTTTGGAGGTACTCCCTAGCAGTTTCATGCTCAAAGTCGCCGAGACTCAAGAAAGACTCGTGCATGTAGTACTGATCCGCCACACAGATTTGCAAGACTTCTTCACTATCCATGATGAAGCTCATATGTAGCGCAAAAAGGCGGACGATTGTAAATTCAAGCCGCCTTGTCAGAAACATCTCAAAGATATGGTCAAACCGCAGGAAGAACACATCTGCGGGCCGTGTCTCGACGTAGCACTTCCCCTCAGGCACACGAGCCGCGTATGTCGGATATCCTGGATCCTTTGATGCTAGTAGGCTTTTCTCAGTCGACATCACATGGTCGTGCAATCTCCTGAGATCCCCTGATAGTGCCTCCAGCGGTTTCGGCGGTAGCATCGGCTTGCCCGTGAGATGGAACATGGCCGCACCTTTCACGGGTACACTCTCTTTAGAATGCATCGTCTCGCTGCTTTGAGCTCTGGCTTGTTTGGAGGCAGTTATCTTCCCCAATCTCTTCCTCTCCTTTTTCTTGGGCACACCTTCCAGACCCTTCCTTAACCCCTGGCCCAGGGTTCCCGGGCTAAGCACTGTACGACCCCCAACTAGTTGCACCTGTGTTGAGGTGACATCTTCAGGCGTGTCCTGCGCGGAATTCATGAAGAGAGACTGTTTGCAATCCTTCCAACGACCTTCCTGCCCGGGCATATCATCCATATCCTCATTAGCATGCTGATAGCCCGATTCGTCATATGGTTGACTTATATATATATATATATATATATGTCATAGTCATACGCGTTTGTATTAAGGAAACCCATAGGGTCGACCTCCGTCTCATCATCCATTCTCTGTTCTACAAGACCGATTACATCAGCCAGTACTATTGCACCCCCTTCATCACGTTGTCCACCGCTCTCACCCGGCACTACAGGAGCTGGTAATTGCGTAGGCGGGGTGATGGTCTCCGCACATGCTTGTTGATGTGTGGTTATTGGTGTGCTCTCGGTCGGCTCCAAACGAATAAGATTCTTCGGCCATAGCAGCACCCAACCCTTGCAACTTCCAATCCGCGGTGGGGTCTCATCGTCCTCTCCCACTCCCACATGCTGTACTGGAGGAGGCAAAGCCTCATGCCCTGATTTCACACTGGACAAGTTAACCCTGAAGTGCCCAGCAGGGATCGGCTGGTTGTGGAACGTGGGTTTCAAGGGGTTCAATATCATCCCCTTTCCCACGTCGACCTTCTGGCCTTTTATCAAGTAGAGTATGGTGCACGGGGTTTCTTCGCCCTGCAAACACATATGTCTGTGGCGTAAAACATCTGAAAGGCAACGAAAATGGAATATTCTATATATATATATATATATATATATATATATATATATATATATATATATATATATATATAAGTGTGTGTGTGTGTGTGTGTGTGTTGGTGTGCCATGTAATTACCGTGACGGTGTCGAGCTCAGCCAAAGACAAAGGCCCACCTAGCGTGCCAGAGACTGAGGACGGGCTGCTATGAGCGGGAGCGACCGCGAGAGGAGGCCCGGTTGCGTGAGCAAGTGATGGTGCGGTGTTGTTGTTGTTCATGGAGTTGCTCCTGACGAAACTGGGTATCGGGAAGTCATGCACCGTCTTGTCTGGATTTTCCTTCGTCCAGTTGATGATAGCTGGAACCAAGTTAGTAGTGAAATCATTTCTGCAGGCAGTTACAGCTGCATTAACTGCCTGCTATAGCAACTCATATTTCTCCTCGGCTGTTTTTTCCGCGTCCTCAGCTGCTTTTTTCTCGACCACAAGCTTCACCTTCGCGTCGATGTTCGCTTGACTAAACTTCTATTTCTGCTTCTTGGCCTCTGGGCCCTCGTTGTAAAACACCTTCCACGTGGCGCCGTCCCCAGCATCGTGCACACGACCATATTGCGGCCACTGGCCCAAAGGGAGTCCCTTAAGTTCGTTCAAGGCCCGGTTGAGAGGGGTGTCCCATTTGGGACTCATCGGAGAAGTAGGGCTTTCGGCTGCAAGCTGGTGATGCTTCTCCAATAGTCTAATCAATTTCCTCATGATCTGGTCCGTGTAAAAAACCTTTTTCTCCTTGTCCCACTTGTAGCAGGCCCTGATGAAGTCACGCTCCAAGGGGTTGGTGAACTTCCCGAAGGGGTCTGGGAGACCCGCGGCTTCACGTTCCGCGTCCTCCTTATCCCATATGGGCCTTTTACTGAGGTAGCCACGGCTTCCGAGGCGATCACTAGTAGAAAAGGGGGCAATGGTCCAGGCCAGGTCAGCCCATTAGTCCCGGTTCAATCCAGAACCGGGACCAATGGGGGCATTGGACCCGGTTCGTTAGCCCCGGGGGCCGGCTGGGCCACGTGGGCTATTGGTCCCGGTTCGTCTGGACCTATTGGTTCCGGTTGGTGGGACGAACCGGGAACAATGCGCCTCGCTCCTGGGCCACCACCATTGGTCCCGGTTGGTAGCTCGAACCGGGACCAAAGGCTTCCCTTTAGTCCCGGTTCATACCACCAATCGGGACTACAGTGTTGGTCCTCGTTGCGGCCAGAGTTTAGTCCCACCTCGCCAATCGAAGGGGGCTCACACCGGTTTATAAGCCCCTCCCTCTCTGCCTTGTTAAGCTGCTCTCAAAGTGAAAATAGATGCCCTTATACAGGAAATTTGACCTAAATTCATATTGAATTTCTCTGAATTTAGTAGAAATTTATTATGAATTTAGGTCTAATTTTCTCTATAAGCGCATCTATGCTCATTTCTGAGTAGTTTTTTATATAGTTTTTTTTTTCTTTTCTGCTATATTTATTTTTTCTTTTTATTTCTGAGTTGTAATAAGTCATTAAAAATAAGCATCTATTTTCATTTTTTTAGTTAAGTTAATCACAACTATTTTTTCTTCTATTTATTTCTGAATTGTAATAAGTCATTAAAAATAAGCATCTATGCTCATTTTTTAGTTAAGTTAATCACAACTATTTTTTCTTCTATTTATTTCTGAATTGTAATAAGTCATTAAAAATAAGCATCTATGCTCATTTTTTAGTTAAGTTAATCACAACTATTTTTTCTTTTATTTATTTTTGAATTGTAATAAGTCATTAAAAATAAGCATCTATGCTCATTTGTTAGTTAAGTTAATCACAACTATTTTTTCTTCTACTTATTTCTGAATTGTAATAAGTCATTAAAAATAAGCATCTATGCTCATTTTTTATTTAAGTTAATCACAACTTTTTTTTCTTCTATTTATTTCTGAGTTGTAATAAGTCATCAAAAATAAGCATCTAAGCTCATTTTTTAGTTAAGTTTATCACAACTATTTTTGCTTCTATTTATTTCTGAGTAGTTTTTTATATAGTTTTTTTCTTTTCTGCTATATTTATTTATTTTTCTTTTTATTTCTGAATTGTAATAAGTCATTAAAACTAAGCATCTAAGCTCATTTTTTTAGTAAAGTTAATCACAACTATTTTTGCTTCTATTTATTTCTGAGTAGTTTTTTATATAGTTTTTTTTTCTTTTCTGCTATATTTATTTTTTTCTTTTTATTTCTGAGTTGTAATAAGTCATTAAAAATAAGCATCTATGCTCATTTTTTAGTTAAGTTAATCACAACTATTAAAAATAAGTCATTAAAAATAAAAAAAGAGGCGTAATGCTCGTTAATTTGCTTCAAGCCTTTCGGAATAGTGTCAACTGCACTGCACATAGCTCTGTGCAGTCTACTCTATTCCTCAAGGTTTGAAGCTAACCAACGTGCAGGTGAGCATTGAGCCTCTTCTTCATCGTCTCTGCACTCGGGGCTTATAAACAGCTGCGAGTGCCTCTCCCTTGGCGAGGTGGGACTAAAAAAACAGCTGCAGAAAGAATCCACTAAAAAACAGTTGCAGAAAATAAAAAATTAGACGGGTCCATTGGTACCGGTTGATGGCATGAACCGGTATCAATGCCGGTCTTTGGTACCGGTTGGAGCCACCAACCGGGACCAAAGGTCCTCGTTTCCCGCCCTTTGCGCTGCCGAAAAGAGGCCTTTGTTCCCGGTTGGTGGCTCCAACCAGGACAAAAGGCCGGCATTGGTACCGGTTTGTCGTACGAACCGGGACGAAAGCCTTTGCTATATAAGTAGCACTGCCGCCCCGCCCCGAGTTCGATCTCTCCCGACGTCGAGTGTCGTCCCCTGCCGCCACCTCGTCGTCGCCGCCCCGCCCCAACGCCGTCGCCGCCCCGCCCCGCTGTCATCGCCGCCCCACCCCGCTGTCGTTGCCTGCCGCCCCGACGCGCGCCGTCGCCGCCCCGCCCCGCTGTCGTCGCCGCCCGCCCTGCCGCCCCGACGTCGCCGACCGCCCTGCTGCACCTCGCCGTCACCGTCGCCGGCCGTGAGATTTTTTTTTAGATTTTTTTTCTGTTAGTAGATTTTTTTTGTTAGATTTTGTTTAGATTTTTTTGTTAGTTCATAGATTTAATTATTAGATTAGATGTGGTGTAATTTAGATATGTAGTTCATATTGTGTAATTTAGATTGTGTAATTAATTTGTTCATATTATGTTAGATTTTTTTTTCTGTTAGTAGATTCTTTTTGTTAGATTTTGTTTAGATTTTTTTGTTAGTTCATAGATTTTTTTTGTTAGATTAGATGTGGTGTAATTCAGATATGTAGTTCATATTGTGTAATTTAGATTGTGTAATTAATTTGTTCATATTATGTTAGATTTTTTTTCTGTTAGTAGATTTTTTTTGTTAGATTTTGTTTAAATTTTTTTGTTAGTTCATAGATTTATTTGTTAGATTAGATGTGGTGTAATTTAGATATGTAGTTCATATTGTGTAATTTAGATTGTGTAATTAATTTTTTCATATTATGTTAGATTTTTTTCTGTTAGTAGATTTTTTTTGTTAGATTTTGTTAGATTTTTTATGATTTTTGTTAGATTAGTTAGAAAAATACTAGTTAGAAAAATGAAACTACTTTATTTTTAGAAAAAAACTAGTTAGAAAAATACTAGTTAGAAAAATGAAAAAAATAAGAAGAGAAAGTGTTTAATATAATTAGTTGTTGAACTAGCTAGTTGATTTAATAAACTACTTTATTTTACTATATATAGAAGTATTTTGTTTTTAGTAAGTACTATTTTATTTATTTATAGTAAGTGTTTAGTAGTTGAACTAGCTAGTCGATTTAATTAATAAAACTACTTTATTTAACTATATATAGAAGTAGTTCCCGCATCGACGTCGGCGATGCCTATCCCGCATCCTCGTCGTCGTCGACTCGGCGGTGGAGGCTTGCTTGATCAGGGCCATGTTCGGGATTGGGCTCTGCCAGGCTGGTATTGGGAGGTGCTACCTTCCGGGGGACGTAGGTTAGTGAGGAGGCAGCCCATTGTTGACCCGATCCTTGTTTGGTGGCGGTCGCGTGGGCCAGTGACGGTGCCGAGGCTTCCGGACACCGCGGAGGTGGTACGTCACCGTGTCAGCGAGGAGGACGGGCACGTCCGTCGCTACATGGTTGCATTCGAGGGCAGGTTCGACAATACCTGGCAGGTTCTTCAGGGATCTCACTGGAGCTATGATCCTGTGATGGTTCCTTATCTTTGGGTGTCCACCGCCCGCGTCGATACCCGTCGGGCGCTACGGTTCTAGTTGTAGTGATGCTATATTAGTGATAATATTCGACGATGTACGAACACCAAGAGATGATGTACTTTTGCTTATAATTATTGAATGCATGCTAATTTCAATACTACTTTATATTATTGTATGATTTGGTTTTGCTTATTTTATGATTTGGTTTTGTTTATTGAATGCTCATATTGGATAAGTTCTCCTTCATTCCCGTGTGCTAGACAATTTGATGTAATAATGCACTCGGGAATGAAAGGAGGAGCTACGTACATCACCGATAGTCAACCCGTGATTAATAGTCTAGTTTAATATTTGAATTATGAAGATAGGCGGAAATGTCATACTCGGACGACGAAAACCGCCCGGGGGAGTGCGACTGGTGCCACGACGACCGAGGTATCTGCGACAGGTTCATTGAGCTGGACGAAGATCGTCGCTTCAGCATTAAGCTCGAGGAGACCTTCGATGTTCATACTGTATGCAACCGATGACAATAGTTTTTTTTCGTAATTACTCATGACTTAAACTATTTTAATCATGACAATATTTTTCATCTTTTCCAATTCGACTAGCTTATCCCATGCTTTGCAAGACGCTATGTCTTGGAGAGGATGGGTTTTGAAGACCATGAAAGTTTCGAAACCAAAAAAATTATCCTAAGTACCCATCATGGTGTGGATTTTCAAGTAAAGTTGTACAATGCTCAGAGAGTAACCCATTTTGGTTGCAAAAATTGGGAAGCACTTTGCAAGATGTATGGTCTTGATGAGGGTATGTTTGTCACCATGGATCTTGGTGATCCTACAATCGAGCAAGAGAGACCTTCGATTTGGGTCCTTGTGGATACACCTCCAATTCTTCCCCCGTGTGAGCTTAACATAGTTATTAAGTAATTTATATTGTTTATTTCAAAATAGTTGACAACTTATTTCCATTGACAGCTTATTTTCATTCTTCAAAGAATGTGCGGAAGATGGTAGATAGAACCTACTACACCGAAGGCTCCGAATTAACTTATCAGGAGAAAACTCATCTGGTCGCATTTTGTACTGATCTTGAGAATTACAATATCTACAATCAAACTCCTCAACATTATGTCAATACGTACCACTAGTGCACGTGTTGAACTACGGTAACTACCATGGAGATACCCTGGTAAGATTTTTTTACTATTACGACATCCGTGATCTTTTGCACACTTCTAAAACTAGTACATCATTGCTAACTACGAAGTTATTACTATGTTTTTCAACAGATAATCTCGAATGATTGTGTGCCTCATCTGATGTATACGCATGGTAGCCTTCATGTTTTGAACATACAACCAGGTCGTCCTACGAATCTCAACTGTCCATACCGAGTTTCTAAAAGAAGTGGAGACATAACAATCAAAGAATGGAAAAAATGTATGGACAGTCGTAAGGAGCTTCTTGGAAGCAACAAGCAGCGAAGGGAAAGAATTGGAGATAGGATGATCGCCATTCTTCATAATGGAGAGTCAGGGTCTATATTGTTTTATGCTATTTTACCTTAAGGGTGTTTAGGTCCTACCCGATACTGATGATCATGTGCTAAGAACAATTATGTAGGGTTGGGTTTGATGACTATGAGGATGATCATATGACTTATTATTAATAACGAGTAGAAGTTGTATGATGATGCATAGGACTTGTTATTATATATGATGATGTATGATATTGCGCATGCATGAGCATGTTATATCAGCAGGTGAAATGAACATAGCAGCAGCGTTGATATAAGAGAGAACTCTCTATTAGCTAGCTAATAACAACCTAAAAATAACCCCCAAAACCCCTAAAGCAGCCACATTTGTAAAAAAAATGAACTTTTGGTCCCGGTTGGAGCCAGCAACCGGGACCAAAGGCCCCCCTGACTGGGCTCGGCGGACCGGCCACGTGGAGGCCCATCTGTCCCAGTTCGTGTTTGAACCGGGACTAATGGGTGGAGGTATTAGTATCGACCCATTAGTCCCGGTTCATGAACCGGGACTAAAGGCCCTTACGAATCGGGACTAATGGGTGTTTTCCTACTAGTGGATGCTTCCCCGTGTTCCTTTGCTGAAGGCTCTTGAATTTCGCAGCCTTAGCCTTGGCTGCCTCGGTAGCGCAAGTGTCCTTGAACTTTTCGAACTCCTCTTCTGTAAGTGTCGGATTTTCCTCCAGAATCTTGGACAGGGGTTCCTCAGCCTCAATAGCTCGTTTCACCCTCCCTTTCCAGGAGGCCAAATCATTGCTGAACATGCCCATTGTGTGATTGTTAATATTTTTCATCTTCGGATCATCCCACAGGTGTTCTATGTTATCATCCCGGTCAGGGAACTTGAATCTCTTGTGCAACTTCGTTAGGAGAAACTGTGTCAAATGTTCTTTACTCCTTAAGTCATCGTCATTGATGCTCGGGCATTCCCGTAGGATGCATCCTACTTGGTTCCCATAGCACTTGCGAGGTTCTTCCGGCTCTAATGGCTCAAACTTGCCAGGTGCCATCTTTGTGATCACAAGTCGTCCAATCCCTAGTTTGTTAGGTTTTCATATCCTCTGCTTCTTATGCTTCCTCTTTTCGGTAGCGGCATCAGCGCTGGTACCTTCCCCGCCGGTATCTTCCCCGCCGGTACCTTCCTCGCCGGTCTCGGCGCCGCCATCGGTGTCGGCGCCGTCGATGTTGATGTCGGCGTTAGTACCATCATTGAGGCCGACCTGCAAACCTTGCTTAGCAGTCAAATAGTCGAGGTACTCTTGTTCACCCTCATAATCCATCTCATCTGCATCTTGGTCAGAAGGCCCAGTTTCTTCGTGGTTTGACATGTTTCCTATGATTAAGTGTCCTCGTTTATTTCTAAAAGTATGAAAAAAAATGAGAAATGACATGAAAAATAAATCTATGTGCCAGCACTTGATATGCCAACTATCTAGCACAAATCATGCCAAAATTCACAGGAAATTTCGGCATGACCTTTGCTAAAAATGGACATATCGAGCGTCTGAAATTCATCGGAACGAAAATGAATCAACATTCTGGCGTAACATAGGCCACTCGGATCATTTACCAAAATTGAACCAAACCATCACATGTCCAAATGACATGTTCAAATTCAAAACATGACATGTCCAAAACATGACATATCCACATATCACATGTCTAATTCAAATTTGCATATAAATTCAGCCTACCTAAATTTGCTTTAACAAGGGATGTTGATTTGGACAATTGCCTAAATGTTGCCTTTTCTTTTAACTACAATTGCTTAACCCTAAATTTCTGTCCTATTTTAAAACATAGCTAAATTCATAACTAAATAGATAACCTAATTAACCTACTGCCCTAACTAAAACCTAAGTAAATTAACCGAAGAACCCTAGCTAGCAGAGAGAGGGGAGGGGGGGTTTACAGAGGGTGCAGGGGCGAGGAGGGGAGGAAGCAGAGGAGGGAGGCGAGGGCCGACGGGTCAGGGGCGAGCGCGCCGGGCTCGGGGGGCGAGCGCCGGGGTCGGGGGCGAGCGCGCCGGGGTCGGGGGCGAGGGCCCGGTCGGGGGCGAGCGTCGGGGTCGGGGGCGAGGGTCGGGTCGGGGGCGAGCGCCGGGATCGGGGGCGAGGGTCGGGTCGGGGGCGAGCGCCGGGGTCGGGGGCGAGCGCCGGGGCACGGCGGTGCGACGGGGGAAGAGAGAGTGGGGATTTGGGGGAAAAGAGGCGGGATGAAGCAGGAAGAGTGAGAATTTTGGGTTAAGTGGACGTAGCAGTAGCGCGTTTAGACAAAACGCGTTGCTACTAACTTCACTAGCTGTAGCGGTTTAGACCAAACGCGCTGCTACTACCTTAACTAGCTGTAGCGGTTTTCTAAGGAAATCGCTACTGCTAGCTTGACTATAGCTCTTTTTAGAAAACTGCTACTACTATAATCAGTTTCCCTTTTTCTTTTCCTTTATTTTCTCCCATTTATTTTCTCCCACTTTTATTTCCCGAGAGCAGTGAACCAAGGGAAGGCGATATATATTGCATCATTTGACGGTTAAATATATATATAGACGGTCTATTCTGCTAATATTAGTAAAATAACTATTCTGCACACCACTTCTGCACTGCACGCTGAACAGAAGCGCACTGCATCATTTTGACGACGAGCACTGCAATACATACTAGTGAACTTCGCGTCAAAAAAAATTGCATGCAGTGTTTTTTTGATACTGTTTTCTCTCTAGTTTTTTAATCGTTTATCGTATAATATACCGTTGAAAAGCTATGGATTAGGCGCAACTTCTCCATGTTGAACATTTTCGAGATTCCTTGCGGTTTAAGAGTAGTTTCAAAAACGGCGCGGCGGACGACGAGTGGCAGCGAGCGTATTTTCGCGATTTTTTCTAAACCGTTCGCCGGAATAAGCAAATGATACGCCGCTGGAAAGATATGATTGAGGCGCATCTTTTTCATATCTATTATTTTCTGTAATTCATTACGGTTTAAGAGCAGTTTCAAATTTGCTAAACCGCGGAATTCTGTTTTTTCGAATTTTTAGCAATTTTCGTACTGTTTTCGCTCCAATTTTTGAACCGTTTATCGAAACGAGACGTGTGATACGCCGTTGCAAAGCTACGAACGAGGCGCAACTTTCATATGTTGGAATGTTTTTGAGAATACTTATGGTTTTTAGTTAATTTTGAAAATTGTACGACTGACGACGAGAGGCAGCCGCCGTTTTTCGTGAAATTTTCATAAACCGCTGGTTGAAATGATTCGAATTATACGCCGTTGGAAAGATATCGACGAGGCGCAACTTTTACATGTAGAACACTCTCTCTGATTCTTTACGGTTTAATAACACTGCTTTCAGACCAAAAAACCGCACTTCATCAAACCGACAAGTGCACTGCATATTTTCTTTTTTGTGGTATGTAAATTTCCCAAACGAGGTAGCAAACGGCACTTCTTTATACCAAAACCTGCACTTCATCAGACGGATAAGTGCACTGCATGATTCCTTTTTTGTGGGACGTAAATTTTCCCAAACGAGGTATTCAAACCGCACTTCTTTAGACTAAAACCCGCACTTTATCAAACAGACAAGTGCACTGCATGATTTCTTTGTTGAACGTAATTTTTTCTTAGACGAGTTTTTGTTGTCTTTTTTTTGACATTTTCTATGAATGAGAGTGGACCGCAGAGATGAGGGCAAGTGGACCTCGACATATATCGAAGTGAACCGCATTTCTTTTATTTGTTTTCTAATCTTTTTTCACATTTCCGTGTTGTGCGCAAGCGAACAGTATCACTCCCAAAAGTGAACCACATCGAGGACCAAACACACTGCAGGATTTGATGATAGTCAACTGATTTTCTGAGACACACAAACAAATTGCACTTCACACATAGGAATAATGAGTTGGTACACAAATTAGAGGAACTACTTGTTTCTCTTCTCCCACGCGACATTCTGCACCAAAACATAGGGCAAACAGGCCACGCGCCGCCGAACCACATTTGCGCGCTCTGGCGCACTTCAAGTCTGCAGACGCCCAGACTGCAAGAGGAGGGACAACACGCTCCTGGCGATCTGGAGCATGGTTAGTGAATCTGAGGCTGGTCATTATTGTGACCAAAACTGCATCAAACTAATCTGCTAGAAACTCCACTTTAATGAACTACAGATAAAACACAAGGCCAGACCTGAAAAAATAAAAAAATGCTATGGACTGCTTAGAGAGGACTCTGCACTGCGTCAATAACACTCAAACCTGCACCAAAAACACTCCGCATTGCAACAGTGCGTTAGCCGCACCGCACCTATCCACTATCCAGAGCTGCAATGGTTTTGGTGCAGTGAAAAACAGAGAATGGGACTACGACAAAAACCAAAAAGGGGACCAGCTTGAATAAGTCTGCAGCTGTGCGGGTCAGCTGGCTCCTCTCTCTTCTAGATAGTCTTTTCCCGTTGGCTAGCTTCAGCAATAATCTGGACGAAATCCTAACATCTAGCCACAACAGCCACAAGCCAAGCCAAGAGTGCTGCAAGGTTGAAAAGAACTCGTCCTTGTGACTGAAATTAAGAGTGCAATCAGCCCCAAGAACTAGTACTTCCTGAGTAACAATATTCAGTAACTAATCTGAAATTTTGAATCAGCGCATATCAAACTAGATGTTTGATCACCTGCCCACGGAAGCTACTCCTTTCATTGCAGGACCAATCACAGGAACACTTGATGGAAACTTTTCTATCACAGACCTCTGTTCTTCATTCTTCACTTCGGGTTTGGCTTTGGTTTCACCAAGCGCACTGCTTTTACAAAGAAAAGATGTTTACAAACTGTACGACGGAGTTGCCCACGTACTACACCAGCAAGCGAGCTGCACAACAAACTTCAATGAACTTTTCTTTAAAAAACACAGAGGACATGAAACTTAACTGCATGCCACACACAGCCATGGTGTCGCTGCCAGGGGCGAACTACATGGAGACGTTGCGAGCCTTCCTTCTGCAGTAGAGGAAGGAGATGGGTGGCGAGGAGCAGCAGTCACCTCCAACAAAAGGATTCTAGCACATTGCACTACCTGAATACATAGTGGACTGCATCGCTTGTGCCCACAAACAGCAGGGTCTAAACGGGAGGTGCACGAGCACAAAAATGAAGAGACAAGCTCGGGCCACTGCTCGTTGGAGGCCGACGCCGGCGATGTGGGGCCCCACTAGTGAGGCGCACATCAGAGAAGGTCACACGCATCTAAGTTAGTGGACCTACAGAGTTGGTAGTCGGGAATGGAGGCTCACCGGGCCTAAGAAAAAGGGTGGAGGAAGGGCAGAAGAGGAGGGCGCTGGGCATCCAACCCCCATGACTGCACATCACCACCGCCCTCCCTCCAGCAACCGAGCTGCAGTGGAGCACCACCCGAACCGCTCAAACCTTGCCCTCCCAGTAGCAAGATCTCGTGGGCTATCCAGGGGTGCAGGATGGGCGTGATTCATGCACCCATGCAATTGACTGCACGGCACTGGATTTGGCCGCTACGATGCAGAAAGAGATCACCGAGGCGGGGGTTGTAGCGGCAGTCAACGCCCACGGTGCTCGCGGGCAGGGGCGCGGTGGCGGCCTGGGAAGGGGCGGAGCAGCGCCGGCATAGGAAGGGGCGGCGCGGCAGCTGGCTGTGGAGGGGTGGCGGCAGTGGTCTGGGGAGGGGCGGCCGGGGCCTGGTGGGGAGGGAGGTCGGGATGGGAGGCGTGGGCGAAATCCAGACCGTCGTGTGGCGTTGGGAAGGGAGGGGAGGTGATGCACGGCGCGGGTGGGATGGCTCCCGCGGCGGCCGGCGGAGGGGGGTGCGTGGTGCGCGGCGCGGTGGCCGGTGGTGGAGATCCTGGGCGGCGTGGTGGGAGGTTGGTGACGAGAGGAAGATTGCGGAGGGGATCGGGAGGTAGGTGCGGTCGTGGGAGCGGTGTGGGGAGAGGAGGTGGGGGTTCGTGGCCTCGTTGGGAAGAAGCGGTGGGATTTTTTACCACGCAGCTCGGTTGGCTTTTTAGCGGGGTTCGGTTCGGGTCATCGGGGTGTTAGCATAATAAGGTGGGATGTGCAGAATAAGGTCTTAAGGAGTGTTATCATAATAGATCCATCCTCTTTATATATATATATATATATATATATATATATATATATATATATATATATATATTACATCATTGGATCAGTAACATACGGTTCCTCAGCGTTAGACGTTTTCGTTTTTGAGTCAGCTTCTTTCCCTTCTTGTTCGTCGAAGAATAATTGAGCCCCTCATTGTGACTTTGCCTTTTCCATAGAGTACGATTTTTCTTAGGTAATGTAGTATTGATTCTTCTTTTGACGTATACTTCATCATCATCGTCATCTTCTCTCATTGTGTTGCCGCACTGATCATAGTCTTCCTCGTTGGTGACTCCATCCATTTCAATGATGTTCTTTTTGCCTCTCCTCACGACAACACGGCTGGGATTGCGTGGGTCGGTTATGAAGAAGCATTGTGTCACGTGCTTAGCATGTACCCATGGCTCGTTTTTTGCGATAGCATTCACGGTAGCGCTCTTGGCGGGTATAGTCATGGTAGTGAAAATCCGGTTTTCTCTTTCGACATTCTTAGCCCATCTGACACGGAACATCGTCATGTTGTGCAGTCCAGAGTAGCCAAGCTCCCAGATCTCCTCGACCCTTCCATAAAATCATTCAGTTGCGCCGTTGTCGCTGCATGTCATGCATTCCATCGTCACCTCTGAGTTCTGATCATCACTGTCCATATCTTTGGCCTCCGTGTAGAACGTGTATCCGTTGATACCATATGCCTGAGAGGTTACAAGGTTGGGCGAGGGGCCATGTGCTAAGGCGTATATGAGCAATCCGTCCTTAGAGCCCTCCTCCGGGGGATTAGCAATAATATGCTCTTTGAACCAATGTAGGAAAGTGGAGTTGTGCTATTTAGTAACTTCGGCGTCCGTCCTGCATACCTCCCGGTCACGATACTTCTTTGCGATAATTTCTTTGTGCAGTGCCACAAAAGGATCTACCTCGTCTAGATGTTATAGCACTACCAAGTTTGCTTTATCAAAGTCGCTGCATCGATCTGAGTATGCCACGTGCAGTTCCCTGCGACCGTTGCAGTGACCTTCTCCTTCGAGCCTCCCATCGTGCTTGTTAACGGGCAAACCAACACTAACACCAGGTGGCTGGTCTGCGCCATATAGAAAATTTCACAGAAAGAGATGCACTATTGTGTCACATAGCCCTGGACGATGCTTCCATCCGGACGGGACATGTTACGAACGAATCCTTTGATGATCCCATTCATCCTCTCAAATGACATCATGTTGTGCAGGAATGACGGCCCCAGGTCTATTATGTCATCCACAATATGGACACACAGATGCACCATCACGTCAAAGAACGCGGGCGGGAAGTACATCTCAAGCCCATTCAGTATCACAACGATCTCTTCCCGTGGCCTTCGGAGCTGCTTCACACTAATCGACTTTCGAGAGATGACGTCGAAAAAGTTGCAGAGACCAATAAGCGTGTCATGGACATGCTTGTCCATTATCCCTCTAAGCGAAACAGGTAGTATCTGCATCATCATCACATGATAGTCATGGGACTTCATCCCGCTGAACCTTTTCTTGTCCGTGTCTAGATATCTGCGTATCTTGCCACAGTAACCGGAACTAACTTTGACTCCGGTAAGGCACTTAAAGAATTGATCGATCTCAGCCTGACTTAAGGTGAAGCAAGAAGGGGGCAATAATCCTCTTTCTTTATTTTCTTGCCCTTCTTCTCCCGTGCCTCTGTCTCCGTCTCTGTCTCGTCTGACATTTTACGAGGCGACATGTGCAGATCTTCCCTGATTTTCAAATCTTGCAAGTCTTTTCTTGCCTTCGGCCCATCCTTGGTCTTATCCGGCATGTTCATCAGTGTTGCGAGCAAGCTCTCAAGGACATTCTTACAGATATGCATTTGATCAAGGCAATAAGGTGTATCGAGTTTGTGCTAGTACTCCAAGTCCCAGAACACAGACCTCGTCTTCCATACCTTCAGCAGCGGCTCCGGCGCCTTCCTCATCGTCTTTCCCGGCGCGGGGCACTCCTTCTAATTTTTCAACAGCTCATCGATTTTGGCACCGCTCCGCTTACGTGGAGGTCCTCGATGCTCAGCGTGACCATTGAATAGATCTCCACGGTTTCTCCACGGGTCGTCCTGTTCGAGCCATCTTCGATGCCCCATGTACACGATTTTCCCAGACCCACCATCTTTCCTTGACGTTAGCTGCTGAGACGTCGTATCATCCATGCACCGCGTGCATCCGCAATATCCATGGCACACCTGGCCTGCCACATATCCGTAACTGAGATAGTCCTGCACTGTCGTGATCAGCGCGGTGTTGAAATACTTGCCTTTGCTGGCGTCCCATGTCTTGGCCGATGTTTTCCATAACGTGTCTAACTCCTCTTGAAGTAGCCCAAGATACAAATTAATATTATTTCCTGATTGTTTCGTCCCTTGAATAAGCATGCTCATGTGAATGTACTTCAATTTCATGCACAACCAGGGGGAGGTTGTACATCCATACAAACACGGGCCATGTGCTATGGTTGGTGTTCTGGTTGCCAAACGGATTCATGCCATCGGTACACGCGCAGAGCACGATGTTCCTTGCATCACATTCAAAATACTGATAGAAGCTGTTCAACGCTCTCCACTGGCTTCCATCCTTGACGTGTCTCAGCTTCGGATCATCTCCATCGTCGGGCTTCTTCCTCTCCGCGTGCCAGCGCATTAGCTTTGCTTCCTTGGGATCTACAAAATACCTCTGGAGACGGGGAGTGATCGGTAAGTGCCATACAACTTTCTGGGGACATTTCTTCCCGGCCTTCTTGTATCGAGAAGCATTGCACACCGGACAGCTTGTTTTTCCGTATGCTCCTTCCGATAAATTATGCAACCGTTGATGAATGCATTGTATCTAACGTGTGGCAGATCAAGAGGGCACACGATCTTATTGGCCTCATCAACACTACTAGGAAATAGATTACCCGCGGGAAGAACATCCTTTAGGTACTTGAGATGCTCATTGAGGCTAGTGTCGATCCATTTGTTTTTAGCCTTCGTCTTCAGGAGTTGGAGCGTGAAACTCAAGTGGGTCACCTCAGGATTGCAACCATCATACAATGGAGTGTTCGAGTCTACCACCAGTTGCTCCAGCTTAGCCTCCTCTCTAGAAGCAGCTCTCTCAGTACTCGTCTCCTTGCGAAGCAATGCTTGAACATGAGGGCCCCGCACGATTGAACTTAGTACCGACGAACTCTGCTATGTGGAGTCCATGTCATTCTCTCCGCTGCCATGTCCGGCCCCTTCTCCTCCGCCATGTCCGGCCCCTTCTCCGCCACCATGTACGGCCTCTTTCTCGCCGCCATTATCGATCATCTCTTCGTCTTGCCCCGTGTCATCATTGCCTGCCCCGTCGGCATCCTCAACATCGTCATCCTCATCTTCAATTATCCACCGAGTATAGCCACCCATGAAACCAGTCATGAGCAGGTGCGCTTCGACACGACCATCGTCATGGGGGTCGAGCCAAACTATTCCTTTGCATTTTCGGCATGGACATAAAACCTCTGTCCGGTTATTTTCTTTCATGTCCTGCACCGCTGACCGCAACCACCTGTCCACCATCGTTCCACTGACCATCGTCAACTCTGCACGGTAATAATAAACAAATTGATTATAAAAATGCGTGCATGCATCAAAGTCATACAAAAATTCGGCATGACCTTCCTTAAAAATAGGACATACATAGATCTAGAGTTTGCCCGGAATTCGCTGAAACGAAAATAAATCGACATTTCGGCAAAACATAGGCAACTCAAAAGCACAATTTGGCGTCAACTCATGCCGCACACACAATTTCCATAAACATATCACACAGACATAAACATATTTCCATTTTGCAAAAGCATGAAATTTTAATCACCTCTATCTCAAGATCGAGCACACGGTGATGAGATGATGATGTAGGAAGATCAAAAGTGCACAAAGCTCTTCTTGACAAAGATAGATCTAGTTAGGGGGCAAATAGGTCACTTAACTAAATGCTACATCTACCTAGCTACCTAATTTGGGAGGAGACAACTTCAACTAGTGGAGGGGGAAGGAAAAAGAGAAAGGAGATGCATTAATGGAGATGGTGTAGTTAGGTAGGAGTAATGAAGAGAGAGAAAGGTAGGTAGAAGAGGGAGAGTAATGGGGGAGAAGTGTTGAGAAAGAAGAAGAGTGAGAGTGGGAGGATGTGGGAGGTAGGGGAAAGGGAAGAGAGGAGGGGGAGGGGAGGAGACGGGTGGGAAAAAGGTGGTGGGTTGGTGCGGATTAGCAGTAGCGCGGGACGTAAAATGCGTTGCTGATAAGAAAGTAGCAGCAGCGTGCTTTTGACAGAAGCGCTACTGCTAACCGGGACAAAAAATGTGTCCAATTTGAAAATTAGCAGGAGCGACCTTAGAAAAACCGCGCTACTACTAAAGCTTTAGCAGTAGCGCGGCACGCGGCACCGCGCTGCTGCTAAATGGAGCTTGAGGGGCACTATCGGTCGATATTTGTAGCAGCGCGGGTAACACTAACCGCGCTACTGCTAAACGCTTGTCAGTAGCGGGTTTTACACACCCGCGCTACCGCTAATTAGCAGCAGTGCTCCTTTTTGGGTCGCGCTGCTGCTAAGATTCTGTGTATAGGGTTTTCCCTAGTAGTGGAAGAAGCGGCAGCGCGGGGATAGGCCGGGGAAGCGTCGGAACGGTCGCGGGAAAAATGGGGTCGTGCGGGTGGCGGCGGCTGCGCCGCTGGATGTAGTAGGTGGAGTTGCGAGTGGGCGCTCGAGTGTCTAGCGCGCGGGAGCGGGCACAATAAATAAACGGTGTGATGGCATTTTCGCGCCCGCGCTGAACTACTTATGCTCCGCGCGCGGTTTTTGCGCCTTCGCTGGAGCGCCTGGAGCAGTAGCGCGCACGCGAAAAGGACTAATTTTTCAGCGCAACGCTTGTTTAGCGCGTATGTTGAAGATGCTCTAAGAAAAAAAATACTACTCCCTCTAAATTAATTGACACGGCCTCTATACAAGCTCTATATAATGTTCTATAGAGGATGCGTCGATTAATTCGGATAGAAGGAAGTACCTAATTTGCAAAAAATGACGTCTTGCATGAAACATACTTGTGTAGGTGCACCACTATCTCTTGTGTGTATGTGACTGATCTTTTTTATTCCCTGCAAAAGAAAAAGATTGACATGTCAGTAACATTACATTTTTACAATCAACGTCTTTATCGAGAATCTTGGTGAGGTTGTTGTCATTGTCTGTCGGAACAAAGAGGCGGATACGGTTTTCGTGTAAATGCCATGGTTGCAGCTAGCTGGCTCCCCTCGCCACCTGACGGCTTATAACGCCTGCGAGGTGGGAGGGGAGTGGGAGCATAGTCTCGGTTGATCATCGTTGTCATCATTATTATCGTTACACCACACGGAATTTTCCTAAAGGGGGGTGCTCCTAAATCTCCTTTTATGTGAAAAAGAAAGCCAAATCTTTCGCCTTTCGAGCTCCCCATCATAAATCTATCAATAAATGTTACTCCTACAAAGATGTACTCCCACCGTCTCGAAATAAATAACTCAACTTTGTACTAATTTTATATTAAACTTAGTAAAAAGTTGAGTCACTTATTTTGAAACGGAGGGAGTACTTACTAACACAAACTATCATCGAATGGTCACTAAACATTTCAAAGTCAAAATGGCCGGTGAGTCAAAAGAAAATGCAAGTCCATTTTAAATGTCGAAATATGTGCCCTGAGGTGAGAAAAAACAAAGCAAGTCCGGTTTGGCATCTCGGCCGAAATTGCACGAGCAAGCAAGTGGAATCGAAGTTGGATTATCCAACCAACCTACACCGCTAATCAGACTACCTGTCAGTCAGCTCTGTATACACGTTGGAAACAGGGAATGACCGGTAGCTCCTGTCAGACTACCTGTCAGTCAACCTACCACTAATCAGACCACTAATTAGACTACCTGTCAGTCAACCTACCATAAATCAGACTACCTGACCGGTAGCTCCAACTATCCTTTAGCGACTGTATACGGGACTGACTACCAGTCAGTGGATTGAATCAGATTTGGGCAGAAATCACATATTTGACCTGAAGGTAAAATCAAATCACAAACTGACCTGGTTACGAAAAAAATTCACTCTACTGATCTTTTAAAGTGGCGCCCGACAGCTAGGCGCCGCACCCTACAGTGCAGCGCCTCTGTCTTAGGCGTCGCACCTCCTGCCAGCGTGGCAGCCCGAGGCCAGGTGCGGCCCCACACACAGCTGTGCAGCGCCTAAGCCCTAGGCGCCGCACTTGTAATGTGCAGCGCCTAGGCCTTAGGCGCTGCACAGTGACTTAAGCGCATCGGCCCAGCCCGACTAGGCAGTTCTTCCCCCTCTCCCCTCTCTGGACAGAGAGCAGCGGCGGCGCCCCCATCGAATCCCCCCCTCACATCCCTCTCAGATCTAAGATTTGATCCGTGGATTCGATCTCCAATCCATCCTACTAGGTAAACTCCTCCGTTCCTTTTCTTCTCCTCCGTAAATTTGTTGCCATTTTAGAGATTTGTCCAAGTTTTGATGGAACCCTTGATTTGCTTGATTTAGGATGTGTAGTCATAGTGGTAGTACCGTAGTGTTGTTGATTAGTTCACAATATATGATTCTTGTTAGTGAAACCCTAGATTGTTTAGTTTTTTTAGAATTATATGAGATGCCTATTTTTATAGATAACTATGAGATGTTGAGTTTTGTAGACATATATGAGATGTTTGTTTAGATATATATTAGATGTTGAGTTTACTTGAAATATGAGAGTTGAGTTTATTTGAACACATATGACATATTCATTGTGTGAGAAGGAGATGTTGAGATTCTTGTAGTTGAACACATACTAGATGTTTAGTGTATACCGATATTTGAGATGAAGATGAACTCATATATGTTTATTGTTTGAAATTGATAAGGATGGTTTGGCTTCTGGACGATGAGTACGACACGAAACACCGGGCCTACATGATGCGCGAGAAGGAGAAGGTAATAACTAGTAATCTAAATATTTTGCAAATTTGCCTTTAGTTGAAATTTACATGCCCTAAGATTTTTCATTACTTGTTTTTTGCAGAAGCTTGAACCTCTGAAGATTCGGTATCACGGGGTCTCTGGTCCTGCCATGCCTTACGATGATCGGTACACACCATACATCAAGCAGACAGGACTACTCCTGTGGATTCAGTTGGTCAGCCGGTCCACGCCGAATCTGAACGCTCCACTGGTGTCCGCTCTTGTTGATCGGTGGAGGCCGGAGACGCACAGTTTCCATCTTCGGACTGAGATGACCGTGACGCTCGAAGATGTCTCGTTGATCACCGGTCTTGCCATCGACAGGAGGCCTCTCTGTATGAGCATCGATTCTGATGGGTGGCGCGAGCAGGTGGTTGCTCTTATCGGTATGGCTCCTACCGAGGCTGAGGCTGATGTAGAGGAGGGAGAACAGAAGAAGAAAATGGAAAGGAAAGCAGCCGGAGCTGCTTTCACGGGGATTCAAAATAACTTTGTGACGTGCCCTCCGGATGCCACTGATGATGTGATCCAAACACATGCTCGTGTGTATATGTGGTACGTTGTGTTGAGGACTTTGTTTCCTGACTCCACTGGCAAGAACACTCCATGGATGTGGCTGAAGGCGTTGACCGTCTTCGATAGCAAATGGAGCTGGGGTTCAGCGACTCTTGCCTACTTGTATCGATAGGTAGTTGCTCTGTTTTGTGATCAACTCATTTCTTCATTAGCAATGCAAGCTTGCTGTCAAGTTAACATTGTTTTTCTTTCATATGCAGCTGGACGATGCGTGTTGCAGGATCACAGATAGTGCAGGCATTGGTGGTAATCTGCTTCTACTTTCTGTATGGAGCTGAGAGCGTCTGCCTGTTGGACGCCGCAGTTTTAATCCTTGGTATGAAGATGTACATGACGAATTACGGCGCCCCACTTGGGCTTACAAGTGGGATATGGTTTCCGAGATGACGAACAATGTCAATCTCATGTACCAAAAGTACATTGCCGAGTTGGACACGATTACGCCTGAGCAGGTAAGGAGGTCATTACTTCAGTCCTTTCTCATGCCTGCTTGAAAAATAGTCATCAATTTTGCATTGTTGCCCTATTCATAGGTGGTATGGAGATCAACTTCATTGTCATCCTACTCGTACTCATCATTCTCCTCTTCAAAAGCTTCATTTTGGTTGTTTGGAGTCGGGCTCAATGTTGGCCAATCTTGTTGCGTGAAATGAGGTTCACTCATTTGATCTTGGTTCATGGGTGGGGGAGTGCTAACAACCAACGAGGAGGGGTTCCGGTTCAAGTCCAAATTCAAAGTAGACTCAACCGTCTTGGAGGCAAATAACTCAAGAGCCTTGTCTAGAGATTCGGCAACCGTCTCCTTGTATGCAACCCAATATTGCTCGGAGTTCACACGCATTGTCTTCCAACGGATGTGCATTCCAAAACCAACATTATGCCTTTCCTCGAACTCAACAACATCACTTGGATCCATCCAATTCAAATCATTCCTCACTTGTTCCAAGAGCTTATAACGTCACTTGGGTCCATCCAACGTCACACGCATTGGTAGTAGCACTAAAAAATAAATAAAATAAAAAATAATTTAAACAAGAAAAACAACTTACACAGAATTGCATTTTTTATTATATGCCAGAGTAAATATATAATTTTGTGTTCGTATTTTCTTTAAGAAGAAATAACATTTATAACATAACCGACGCACAACTTTGCACAGAAATTGTATTTTGTCATAATATACAAAAATAATCATATAATTACAAAATTTTGGCACATATTATATAGTATTTGTATGTATATAATTACACCCAGACGAAAACTCAAAAAACAAAATATAACCGATAAAGGCAAGAGAGAAAAAGACGTGGTTGGGTCTGCTTTGCATGAACACACTACATGGAATTTTCCTAAAGGAAGGTGCTCCTAAATCTCCTTTTATGTGGAAAAAGAAAGCAAAATTTTTCGGGCTCCCCGTCTTAGGCCCACACTATCATAATTCTATGAATAAATGCTACACACCTACAAAGATTTACTACAAACTACTCCATCCGTTCGAAAATACTTGTCAGAGCATGGTTAATAATATAGCCAGCTGTTGGCTATAAGCCAGTGCCATGTCATCTACAACCCATCTTATAGCCAACATGTATAATAGTAGATCAAAAGAGTGTACTACTTTTTCATTATGTGGCCCACCTTTCATTCTCACAAAGTGCCTAGGAGCACGTGCTAGAGCTGACTCTTCACGAAGAGCCCGCTTACCTTCTCTCTCCTCTTCTCTTTCCTCCAATTAAGCAAAAATATACTAGTTTATTCCATATAGCCTGCTGACTCATCTCTATTATACTTGCTCTCAAAGAAATGAATGTATCTAGACATATTTTAGTTTTTAATGCATTCATATTTATTCATTTCAACGACAAGTATTTCCGGACGAAGGGAGTATCATCGAATGGTCAATAACATTTCAAAGTCAAAACGGCCAGTGAGTCAAAAGAGATTTCAAGTACATATAAAGTGTTGAAATGTCTGCCAGGAGGGGAGAAAAAACAGAGCAAGTCCGGTTTGGGCGTCTAGATGGCACGAGCGAGCGAGTGGAATCCAAGTTGGATTATCCAGCCAACCAACCACTAATCAAACTGCGTGTCAGTCAGCTCCAACTATCCTATAGCGACTATACATACACACGTTGACTAACTCACGTCTCTCAAAAAATTCACATATAAGAAACGGCATCATGGCCCCGCTGGAAATTAGCCGCGCCTGTTGACTCCATTTCGGCCGTCGGTTCCCCATCGGGCGTCTCGCGTAGCGCCCCGCTTCCTCTTCTTATGCCGTGGCAGTCTGGCAGAGGCCAAGCCTCGTGTCACTTGCTCTGCTCTTCTTCC